>NW_027182676.1:0-26363 GCF_040807025.1 Struthio camelus
CTTCTCCTAACCCTAACCCTAACCCTAACCCTAACGCTAATGGCAATCGGAGGTGGGGCCGGAAGCGGAACCGACGGAGGGCTTCACAGAGGCTGGAAGGAGAAGTTGGCGTGGGAGCAAGCTTGCTGTAGCCCCGCATGTGCTTTGGCATGCCCTTGGCCACCCCACTCCATTTTTGTCTCCACGCTTTGTCCTTCTCCTAACCCTAACCCTAACCCTAACCCTAACCCTAACGCTAATGGCAATCGGAGGTGGGGCCGGAAGCGGAACCGACGGAGGGCTTCACAGAGCTGGAAGGAGAAGTTGGCGTGGGAGCAAGCTTGCTGTAGCCCCGCATGTGCTTTGGCATGCCCTTGGCCACCCCACTCCATTTTTGTCAGAGAGAACCACGCTTTGTCCTTCTCCTAACCCTAACCCTAACCCTAACCCTAACGCTAATGGCAATCGGAGGTGGGGCCGGAAGCGGAACCGACGGAGGGCTTCACAGAGCTGGAAGGAGAAGTTGGCGTGGGAGCAAGCTTGCTGTAGCCCCGCATGTGCTTTGGCATGCCCTTGGCCACCCCACTCCATTTTTGTCTCCACGCTTTGTCCTTCTCCTAACTAACCCTAACCCTAACCCTAACCCTAACGCTAATGGCAATCGGAGGTGGGGCCGGAAGCGGAACCGACGGAGGGCTTCACAGAGCTGGAAGGAGAAGTTGGCGTGGGAGCAAGCTTGCTGTAGCCCCGCATGTGCTTTGGCATGCCCTTGGCCACCCCACTCCATTTTTGTCTCCACGCTTTGTCCTTCTCCTAACCCTAACCCTAACCCTAACCCTAACGCTAATGGCAATCGGAGGTGGGGCCGGAAGCGGAACCGACCGGAGGGCTTCACAGAGCTGGAAGGAGAAGTTGGCGTGGGAGCAAGCTTGCTGTAGCCCCGCATGTGCTTTGGCATGCCCTTGGCCACCCCACTCCATTTTTGTCTCCACGCTTTGTCCTTCTCCTAACCCTAACCCTAACCCTAACCCTAACGCTAATGGCAATCGGAGGTGGGGCCGGAAGCGGAACCGACGGAGGGCTTCACAGAGCTGGAAGGAGAAGTTGGCGTGGGAGCAAGCTTGCTGTAGCCCCGCATGTGCTTTGGCATGCCCTTGGCCACCCCACTCCATTTTTGTCTCCACGCTTTGTCCTTCTCCTAACCCTAACCCTAACCCTAACCCTAACGCTAATGGCAATCGGAGGTGGGGCCGGAAGCGGAACCGACGGAGGGCTTCACAGAGCTGGAAGGAGAAGTTGGCGTGGGAGCAAGCTTGCTGTAGCCCCGCATGTGCTTTGGCATGCCCTTGGCCACCCCACTCCATTTTTGTCTCCACGCTTTGTCCTTCTCCTAACCCTAACCCTAACCCTAACGCTAATGGCAATCGGAGGTGGGGCCGGAAGCGGGAACCGACCGAGGGCTTCACAGAGCTGGAAGGAGAAGTTGGCGTGGGAGCAAGCTTGCTGTAGCCCCGCATGTGCTTTGGCATGCCCTTGGCCACCCCACTCCATTTTTGTCTCCACGCTTTGTCCTTCTCCTGTAACCCCTAACCCTAACCCTAACCCTAACCCTAACGCTAATGGCAATCGGAGGTGGGGCCGGAAGCGGAACCGACGGAGGGCTTCACAGAGCTGGAAGGAGAAGTTGGCGTGGGAGCAAGCTTGCTGTAGCCCCGCATGTGCTTTGGCATGCCCTTGGCCACCCCACTCCATTTTTGTCTCCACGCTTTGTCCTTCTCCTAACCCTAACCCCCTAACCCTAACCCTAACGCTAATGGCAATCGGAGGTGGGGCCGGAAGCGGAACCGACGGAGGGCTTCACAGAGCTGGAAGGAGAAGTTGGCGTGGGAGCAAGCTTGCTGTAGCCCCGCATGTGCTTTGGCATGCCCTTGGCCACCCCACTCCATTTTTGTCTCCACGCTTTGTCCTTCTCCTAACCTAATCCTACCCTAACCCTAACCCTAACCCTCCAATGGCAATCGGAGGTGGGGCCGGAAGCGGAACCGACGGAGGGCTTCACAGAGCTGGAAGGAGAAGTTGGCGTGGGAGCAAGCTTGCTGTAGCCCCGCATGTGCTTTGGCATGCCCTTGGCCACCCCACTCCATTTTTGTCTCCACGCTTTGTCCTTCTCCTAACCCTAACCCTAACCCTAACCCTAACCCTAACGCTAATGGCAATCGGAGGTGGGGCCGGAAGCGGAACCGACGGAGGGCTTCACAGAGCTGGAAGGAGAAGTTGGCGTGGGAGCAAGCTTGCTGTAGCCCCGCATGTGCTTTGGCATGCCCTTGGCCACCCCACTCCATTTTTGTCTCCACGCTTTGTCCTTCTCCTAACCCTAACCCTAACCCTAACCCTAACGCTAATGGCAATCGGAGGTGGGGCCGGAAGCGGAACCGACGGAGGGCTTCACAGAGCTGGAAGGAGAAGTTGGCGTGGGAGCAAGCTTGCTGTAGCCCCGCATGTGCTTTGGCATGCCCTTGGCCACCCCACTCCATTTTTGTCTCCACGCTTTGTCCTTCTCCTAACCCTAACCCTAACGCTAATGGCAATCGGAGGTGGGGCCGGAAGCGGAACCGACGGAGGGCTTCACAGAGCTGGAAGGAGAAGTTGGCGTGGGAGCAAGCTTGCTGTAGCCCCGCATGTGCTTTGGCATGCCCTTGGCCACCCCACTCCATTTTTGTCTCCACGCTTTGTCCTTCTCCTAACCCTAACCCTAACCCTAACCCTAACGCTAATGGCAATCGGAGGTGGGGCCGGAAGCGGAACCGACGGAGGGCTTCACAGAGCTGGAAGGAGAAGTTGGCGTGGGAGCAAGCTTGCTGTAGCCCCGCATGTGCTTTGGCATGCCCTTGGCCACCCCACTCCATTTTTGTCTCCACGCTTTGTCCTTCTCCTAACCCTAACCCTAACCCTAACCCTAACGCTAATGGCAATCGGAGGTGGGGCCGGAAGCGGAACCGACGGAGGGCTTCACAGAGCTGGAAGGAGAAGTTGGCGTGGGAGCAAGCTTGCTGTAGCCCCGCATGTGCTTTGGCATGCCCTTGGCCACCCCACTCCATTTTTGTCTCCACGCTTTGTCCTTCTCCTAACCCTAACCCTAACCCTAACCCTAACGCTAATGGCAATCGGAGGTGGGGCCGGAAGCGGAACCGACGGAGGGCTTCACAGAGCTGGAAGGAGAAGTTGGCGTGGGAGCAAGCTTGCTGTAGCCCCGCATGTGCTTTGGCATGCCCTTGGCCACCCCACTCCATTTTTGTCTCCACGCTTTGTCCTTCTCCTAACCCTAACCCTAACCCTAACCCTAACGCTAATGGCAATCGGAGGTGGGGCCGGAAGCGGAACCGACGGAGGGCTTCACAGAGCTGGAAGGAGAAGTTGGCGTGGGAGCAAGCTTGCTGTAGCCCCGCATGTGCTTTGGCATGCCCTTGGCCACCCCACTCCATTTTTGTCTCCACGCTTTGTCCTTCTCCTAACCCTAACCCTAACCCTAACCCTAACGCTAATGGCAATCGGAGGTGGGGCCGGAAGCGGAACCGACGGAGGGCTTCACAGAGCTGGAAGGAGAAGTTGGCGTGGGAGCAAGCTTGCTGTAGCCCCGCATGTGCTTTGGCATGCCCTTGGCCACCCCACTCCATTTTTGTCTCCACGCTTTGTCCTTCTCCTAACCCTAACCCTAACCCTAACCCTAACGCTAATGGCAATCGGAGGTGGGGCCGGAAGCGGAACCGACGGAGGGCTTCACAGAGCTGGAAGGAGAAGTTGGCGTGGGAGCAAGCTTGCTGTAGCCCCGCATGTGCTTTGGCATGCCCTTGGCCACCCCACTCCATTTTTGTCTCCACGCTTTGTCCTTCTCCTAACCCTAACCCTAACCCTAACCCTAACGCTAATGGCAATCGGAGGTGGGGCCGGAAGCGGAACCGACGGAGGGCTTCACAGAGCTGGAAGGAGAAGTTGGCGTGGGAGCAAGCTTGCTGTAGCCCCGCATGTGCTTTGGCATGCCCTTGGCCACCCCACTCCATTTTTGTCTCCACGCTTTGTCCTTCTCCTAACCCTAACCCTAACCCTAACCCTAACGCTAATGGCAATCGGAGGTGGGGCCGGAAGCGGAACCGACGGAGGGCTTCACAGAGCTGGAAGGAGAAGTTGGCGTGGGAGCAAGCTTGCTGTAGCCCCGCATGTGCTTTGGCATGCCCTTGGCCACCCCACTCCATTTTTGTCTCCACGCTTTGTCCTTCTCCTAACCCTAACCCTAACCCTAACCCTAACGCTAATGGCAATCGGAGGTGGGGCCGGAAGCGGAACCGACCGGAGGGCTTCACAGAGCTGGAAGGAGAAGTTGGCGTGGGAGCAAGCTTGCTGTAGCCCCGCATGTGCTTTGGCATGCCCTTGGCCACCCCACTCCATTTTTGTCTCCACGCTTTGTCCTTCTCCTAACCCTAACCCTAACCCTAACCCTAACCCTAACGCTAATGGCAATCGGAGGTGGGGCCGGAAGCGGAACCGACGGAGGGCTTCACAGAGCTGGAAGGAGAAGTTGGCGTGGGAGCAAGCTTGCTGTAGCCCCGCATGTGCTTTGGCATGCCCTTGGCCACCCCACTCCATTTTTGTCTCCACGCTTTGTCCTTCTCCTAACCCTAACCCTAACCCTAACCCTAACGCTAATGGCAATCGGAGGTGGGGCCGGAAGCGGAACCGACGGAGGGCTTCACAGAGCTGGAAGGAGAAGTTGGCGTGGGAGCAAGCTTGCTGTAGCCCCGCATGTGCTTTGGCATGCCCTTGGCCACCCCACTCCATTTTTGTCTCCACGCTTTGTCCTTCCTACTCCCTAACTCCTACCCTATCCCTAACCCTAACCCTAACCCTAAACCTCGCTAATGGCAATCGGAGGTGGGGCCGGAAGCGGAACCGACGGAGGGCTTCACAGAGCTGGAAGGAGAAGTTGGCGTGGGAGCAAGCTTGCTGTAGCCCCGCATGTGCTTTGGCATGCCCTTGGCCACCCCACTCCATTTTTGTCTCCACGCTTTGTCCTTCTCCTAACCCTAACCCTAACCCTAACCCTAACCCTAACGCTAATGGCAATCGGAGGTGGGGCCGGAAGCGGAACCGACGGAGGGCTTCACAGAGCTGGAAGGAGAAGTTGGCGTGGGAGCAAGCTTGCTGTAGCCCCGCATGTGCTTTGGCATGCCCTTGGCCACCCCACTCCATTTTTGTCTCCACGCTTTGTCCTTCTCCTAACCCTAACCCTAACCCTAACCCTAACGCTAATGGCAATCGGAGGTGGGGCCGGAAGCGGAACCGACGGAGGGCTTCACAGAGCTGGAAGGAGAAGTTGGCGTGGGAGCAAGCTTGCTGTAGCCCCGCATGTGCTTTGGCATGCCCTTGGCCACCCCACTCCATTTTTGTCTCCACGCTTTGTCCTTCTCCCCTAACCCTAACCCTAACCCTAACGCTAATGGCAATCGGAGGTGGGGCCGGAAGCGGAACCGACGGAGGGCTTCACAGAGCTGGAAGGAGAAGTTGGCGTGGGAGCAAGCTTGCTGTAGCCCCGCATGTGCTTTGGCATGCCCTTGGCCACCCCACTCCATTTTTGTCTCCACGCTTTGTCCTTCTCCTAACCCTAACCCTAACCCTAACCCTAACGCTAATGGCAATCGGAGGTGGGGCCGGAAGCGGAACCGACGGAGGGCTTCACAGAGCTGGAAGGAGAAGTTGGCGTGGGAGCAAGCTTGCTGTAGCCCCGCATGTGCTTTGGCATGCCCTTGGCCACCCCACTCCATTTTTGTCTCCACGCTTTGTCCTTCTCCTAACCCTAACCCTAACCCTAACCCTAACGCTAATGGCAATCGGAGGTGGGGCCGGAAGCGGAACCGACGGAGGGCTTCACAGAGCTGGAAGGAGAAGTTGGCGTGGGAGCAAGCTTGCTGTAGCCCCGCATGTGCTTTGGCATGCCCTTGGCCACCCCACTCCATTTTTGTCTCCACGCTTTGTCCTTCTCCTAACCCTAACCCTAACCCTAACCCTAACGCTAATGGCAATCGGAGGTGGGGCCGGAAGCGGAACCGACGAGGGCTTCACAGAGCTGGAAGGAGAAGTTGGCGTGGGAGCAAGCTTGCTGTAGCCCCGCATGTGCTTTGGCATGCCCTTGGCCACCCCACTCCATTTTTGTCTCCACGCTTTGTCCTTCTCCTAACCCTAACCCTAACCCTAACCCTAACGCTAATGGCAATCGGAGGTGGGGCCGGAAGCGGAACCGACGGAGGGCTTCACAGAGCTGGAAGGAGAAGTTGGCGTGGGAGCAAGCTTGCTGTAGCCCCGCATGTGCTTTGGCATGCCCTTGGCCACCCCACTCCATTTTTGTCTCCACGCTTTGTCCTTCTCCTAACCCTAACCCTAACCCTAACCCTAACCCTAACGCTAATGGCAATCGGAGGTGGGGCCGGAAGCGGAACCGACGGAGGGCTTCACAGAGCTGGAAGGAGAAGTTGGCGTGGGAGCAAGCTTGCTGTAGCCCCGCATGTGCTTTGGCATGCCCTTGGCCACCCCACTCCATTTTTGTCTCCACGCTTTGTCCTTCTCCTAACCCTAACCCTAACCCTAACCCTAACGCTAATGGCAATCGGAGGTGGGGCCGGAAGCGGAACCGACGGAGGGCTTCACAGAGCTGGAAGGAGAAGTTGGCGTGGGAGCAAGCTTGCTGTAGCCCCGCATGTGCTTTGGCATGCCCTTGGCCACCCCACTCCATTTTTGTCTCCACGCTTTGTCCTTCTCCTAACCCTAACCCTAACCCTAACCCTAACGCTAATGGCAATCGGAGGTGGGGCCGGAAGCAGAACCGACCGAGGGCTTCACAGAGCTGGAAGGAGAAGTTGGCGTGGGAGCAAGCTTGCTGTAGCCCCGCATGTGCTTTGGCATGCCCTTGGCCACCCCACTCCATTTTTGTCTCCACGCTTTGTCCTTCTCCTAACCCTAACCCTAACCCTAACGCTAATGGCAATCGGAGGTGGGGCCGGAAGCGGAACCGACGGAGGG
This sequence comes from Struthio camelus, assembly GCF_040807025.1. Taxonomy (NCBI): domain Eukaryota; kingdom Metazoa; phylum Chordata; class Aves; order Struthioniformes; family Struthionidae; genus Struthio; species Struthio camelus. Next base: position 7,048 of record NW_027182676.1, read on the forward strand.
CTTCACAGAGCTGGAAGGAGAAGTTGGCGTGGGAGCAAGCTTGCTGTAGCCCCGCATGTGCTTTGGCATGCCCTTGGCCACCCCACTCCATTTTTGTCTCCACGCTTTGTCCTTCTCCTAACCCTAACCCTAACCCTAACCCTAACCCTAACCCTAACGCTAATGGCAATCGGAGGTGGGGCCGGAAGCGGAACCGACGGAGGGCTTCACAGAGCTGGAAGGAGAAGTTGGCGTGGGAGCAAGCTTGCTGTAGCCCCGCATGTGCTTTGGCATGCCCTTGGCCACCCCACTCCATTTTTGTCTCCACGCCCTCTCCTTCTCCTAACCCTAACCCTAACCCTAACCCTAACGCTAATGGCAATCGGAGGTGGGGCCGGAAGCGGAACCGACGGAGGGCTTCACAGAGCTGGAAGGAGAAGTTGGCGTGGGAGCAAGCTTGCTGTAGCCCCGCATGTGCTTTGGCATGCCCTTGGCCACCCCACTCCATTTTTGTCTCCACGCTTTGTCCTTCTCCTAACCCTAACCCTAACCCTAACGCTAATGGCAATCGGAGGTGGGGCCGGAAGCGGAACCGACGGAGGGCTTCACAGAGGTGGAAGGAGAAGTTGGCGTGGGAGCAAGCTTGCTGTAGCCCCGCATGTGCTTTGGCATGCCCTTGGCCACCCCACTCCATTTTTGTCTCCACGCTTTGTCCTTCTCCTAACCCTAACCCTAACCCTAACCCTAACCCTAACGCTAATGGCAATCGGAGGTGGGGCCGGAAGCGGAACCGACGGAGGGCTTCACAGAGCTGGAAGGAGAAGTTGGCGTGGGAGCAAGCTTGCTGTAGCCCCGCATGTGCTTTGGCATGCCCTTGGCCACCCCACTCCATTTTTGTCTCCACGCTTTGTCCTTCTCCTAACCCTAACCCTAACCCTAACCCTAACGCTAATGGCAATCGGAGGTGGGGCCGGAAGCGGAACCGACGGAGGGCTTCACAGAGCTGGAAGGAGAAGTTGGCGTGGGAGCAAGCTTGCTGTAGCCCCGCATGTGCTTTGGCATGCCCTTGGCCACCCCACTCCATTTTTGTCTCCACGCTTTGTCCTTCTCCTAACCCTAACCCTAACCCTAACCCTAACCCTAATGGCAATCGGAGGTGGGGCCGGAAGCGGAACCAACGGAGGGCTTCACAGAGCTGGAAGGAGAAGTTGGCGTGGGAGCAAGCTTGCTGTAGCCCCGCATGTGCTTTGGCATGCCCTTGGCCACCCCACTCCATTTTTGTCTCCACGCTTTGTCCTTCTCCTAACCCTAACCCTAACCCTAACCCTAACGCTAATGGCAATCGGAGGTGGGGCCGGAAGCGGAACCGACGGAGGGCTTCACAGAGCTGGAAGGAGAAGTTGGCGTGGGAGCAAGCTTGCTGTAGCCCCGCATGTGCTTTGGCATGCCCTTGGCCACCCCACTCCATTTTTGTCTCCACGCTTTGTCCTTCTCCTAACCCTAACCCTAACCCTAACCCTAACGCTAATGGCAATCGGAGGTGGGGCCGGAAGCGGAACCGACGGAGGGCTTCACAGAGCTGGAAGGAGAAGTTGGCGTGGGAGCAAGCTTGCTGTAGCCCCGCATGTGCTTTGGCATGCCCTTGGCCACCCCACTCCATTTTTGTCTCCACGCTTTGTCCTTCTCCTAACCCTAACCCTAACCCTAACCCTAACGCTAATGGCAATCGGAGGTGGGGCCGGAAGCAGAACCGACCGAGGGCTTCACAGAGCTGGAAGGAGAAGTTGGCGTGGGAGCAAGCTTGCTGTAGCCCCGCATGTGCTTTGGCATGCCCTTGGCCACCCCACTCCATTTTTGTCTCCACGCTTTGTCCTTCTCCTAACCCTAACCCTAACCCTAACGCTAATGGCAATCGGAGGTGGGGCCGGAAGCGGAACCGACGGAGGGCTTCACAGAGGTGGAAGGAGAAGTTGGCGTGGGAGCAAGCTTGCTGTAGCCCCGCATGTGCTTTGGCATGCCCTTGGCCACCCCACTCCATTTTTGTCTCCACGCTTTGTCCTTCTCCTAACCCTAACCCTAACCCTAACCCTAACCCTAACCCTAACGCTAATGGCAATCGGAGGTGGGGCCGGAAGCGGAACCGACGGAGGGCTTCACAGAGCTGGAAGGAGAAGTTGGCGTGGGAGCAAGCTTGCTGTAGCCCCGCATGTGCTTTGGCATGCCCTTGGCCACCCCACTCCATTTTTGTCTCCACGCTTTGTCCTTCTCCTAACCCTAACCCTAACCCTAACCCTAACGCTAATGGCAATCGGAGGTGGGGCCGGAAGCGGAACCGACGGAGGGCTTCACAGAGCTGGAAGGAGAAGTTGGCGTGGGAGCAAGCTTGCTGTAGCCCCGCATGTGCTTTGGCATGCCCTTGGCCACCCCACTCCATTTTTGTCTCCACGCTTTGTCCTTCTCCTAACCCTAACCCTAACCCTAACGCTAATGGCAATCGGAGGTGGGGCCGGAAGCGGAACCGACGGAGGGCTTCACAGAGCTGGAAGGAGAAGTTGGCGTGGGAGCAAGCTTGCTGTAGCCCCGCATGTGCTTTGGCATGCCCTTGGCCACCCCACTCCATTTTTGTCTCCACGCCCTCTCCTTCTCCTAACCCTAACCCTAACCCTAACCCTAACCCTAACGCTAATGGCAATCGGAGGTGGGGCCGGAAGCGGAACCGACGGAGGGCTTCACAGAGCTGGAAGGAGAAGTTGGCGTGGGAGCAAGCTTGCTGTAGCCCCGCATGTGCTTTGGCATGCCCTTGGCCACCCCACTCCATTTTTGTCTCCACGCTTTGTCCTTCTCCTAACCCTAACCCTAACCCTAACCCTAACGCTAATGGCAATCGGAGGTGGGGCCGGAAGCGGAACCGACGGAGGGCTTCACAGAGCTGGAAGGAGAAGTTGGCGTGGGAGCAAGCTTGCTGTAGCCCCGCATGTGCTTTGGCATGCCCTTGGCCACCCCACTCCATTTTTGTCTCCACGCTTTGTCCTTCTCCTAACCCTAACCCTAACGCTAATGGCAATCGGAGGTGGGGCCGGAAGCGAAACCGACGGAGGGCTTCACAGAGCTGGAAGGAGAAGTTGGCGTGGGAGCAAGCTTGCTGTAGCCCCGCATGTGCTTTGGCATGCCCTTGGCCACCCCACTCCATTTTTGTCTCCACGCTTTGTCCTTCTCCTAACCCTAACCCTAACCCTAACCCTAACGCTAATGGCAATCGGAGGTGGGGCCGGAAGCGGAACCGACGGAGGGCTTCACAGAGCTGGAAGGAGAAGTTGGCGTGGGAGCAAGCTTGCTGTAGCCCCGCATGTGCTTTGGCATGCCCTTGGCCACCCCACTCCATTTTTGTCTCCACGCTTTGTCCTTCTCCTAACCCTAACCCTAACCCTAACCCTAACGCTAATGGCAATCGGAGGTGGGGCCGGAAGCGGAACCGACGGAGGGCTTCACAGAGCTGGAAGGAGAAGTTGGCGTGGGAGCAAGCTTGCTGTAGCCCCGCATGTGCTTTGGCATGCCCTTGGCCACCCCACTCCATTTTTGTCTCCACGCTTTGTCCTTCTCCTAACCCTAACCCTAACCCTAACCCTAACGCTAATGGCAATCGGAGGTGGGGCCGGAAGCGGAACCGACCGAGGGCTTCACAGAGGTGGAAGGAGAAGTTGGCGTGGGAGCAAGCTTGCTGTAGCCCCGCATGTGCTTTGGCATGCCCTTGGCCACCCCACTCCATTTTTGTCTCCACGCTTTGTCCTTCTCCTAACCCTAACCCTAACCCTAACCCTAACCCTAATGGCAATCGGAGGTGGGGCCGGAAGCGGAACCAACGGAGGGCTTCACAGAGCTGGAAGGAGAAGTTGGCGTGGGAGCAAGCTTGCTGTAGCCCCGCATGTGCTTTGGCATGCCCTTGGCCACCCCACTCCATTTTTGTCTCCACGCTTTGTCCTTCTCCTAACCCTAACCCTAACCCTAACCCTAACCCTAATGGCAATCGGAGGTGGGGCCGGAAGCGGAACCGACGGAGGGCTTCACAGAGCTGGAAGGAGAAGTTGGCGTGGGAGCAAGCTTGCTGTAGCCCCGCATGTGCTTTGGCATGCCCTTGGCCACCCCACTCCATTTTTGTCTCCACGCTTTGTCCTTCTCCTAACCCTAACCCTAACCCTAACCCTAACGCTAATGGCAATCGGAGGTGGGGCCGGAAGCGGAACCGACGGAGGGCTTCACAGAGCTGGAAGGAGAAGTTGGCGTGGGAGCAAGCTTGCTGTAGCCCCGCATGTGCTTTGGCATGCCCTTGGCCACCCCACTCCATTTTTGTCTCCACGCTTTGTCCTTCTCCTAACCCTAACCCTAACCCTAACCCTAACGCTAATGGCAATTGGAGGTGGGGCCGGAAGCGGAACCGACGGAGGGCTTCACAGAGCTGGAAGGAGAAGTTGGCGTGAGAGCAAGCTTGCTGTAGCCCCGCATGTGCTTTGGCATGCCCTTGGCCACCCCACTCCATTTTTGTCTCCACGCTTTGTCCTTCTCCTAACCCTAACCCTAACCCTAACCCTAACCCTAATGGCAATCGGAGGTGGGGCCGGAAGCGGAACCGACCGAGGGCTTCACAGAGCTGGAAGGAGAAGTTGGCGTGGGAGCAAGCTTGCTGTAGCCCCGCATGTGCTTTGGCATGCCCTTGGCCACCCCACTCCATTTTTGTCTCCACGCTTTGTCCTTCTCCTAACCCTAACCCTAACCCTAACGCTAATGGCAATCGGAGGTGGGGCCGGAAGCGGAACCGACGGAGGGCTTCACAGAGCTGGAAGGAGAAGTTGGCGTGGGAGCAAGCTTGCTGTAGCCCCGCATGTGCTTTGGCATGCCCTTGGCCACCCCACTCCATTTTTGTCTCCACGCTTTGTCCTTCTCCTAACCCTAACCCTAACCCTAACGCTAATGGCAATCGGAGGTGGGGCCGGAAGCGGAACCGACGGAGGGCTTCACAGAGCTGGAAGGAGAAGTTGGCGTGGGAGCAAGCTTGCTGTAGCCCCGCATGTGCTTTGGCATGCCTTGGCCACCCCACTCCATTTTTGTCTCCACGCTTTGTCCTTCTCCTAACCCTAACCCTAACCCTAACCCTAACGCTAATGGCAATCGGAGGTGGGGCCGGAAGCGGAACCGACGGAGGGCTTCACAGAGCTGGAAGGAGAAGTTGGCGTGGGAGCAAGCTTGCTGTAGCCCCGCATGTGCTTTGGCATGCCCTTGGCCACCCCACTCCATTTTTGTCTCCACGCTTTGTCCTTCTCCTAACCCTAACCCTAACCCTAACCCTAACGCTAATGGCAATCGGAGGTGGGGCCGGAAGCGAAACCGACGGAGGGCTTCACAGAGCTGGAAGGAGAAGTTGGCGTGGGAGCAAGCTTGCTGTAGCCCCGCATGTGCTTTGGCATGCCCTTGGCCACCCCACTCCATTTTTGTCTCCACGCTTTGTCCTTCTCCTAACCCTAACCCTAACCCTAACCCTAACGCTAATGGCAATCGGAGGTGGGGCCGGAAGCGGAACCGACGGAGGGCTTCACAGAGCTGGAAGGAGAAGTTGGCGTGGGAGCAAGCTTGCTGTAGCCCCGCATGTGCTTTGGCATGCCCTTGGCCACCCCACTCCATTTTTGTCTCCACGCTTTGTCCTTCTCCTAACCCTAACCCTAACCCTAACCCTAACGCTAATGGCAATCGGAGGTGGGGCCGGAAGCGGAACCGACGGAGGGCTTCACAGAGCTGGAAGGAGAAGTTGGCGTGGGAGCAAGCTTGCTGTAGCCCCGCATGTGCTTTGGCATGCCCTTGGCCACCCCACTCCATTTTTGTCTCCACGCTTTGTCCTTCTCCTAACCCTAACCCTAACCCTAACCCTAACGCTAATGGCAATTGGAGGTGGGGCCGGAAGCGGAACCGACGGAGGGCTTCACAGAGCTGGAAGGAGAAGTTGGCGTGGGAGCAAGCTTGCTGTAGCCCCGCATGTGCTTTGGCATGCCCTTGGCCACCCCACTCCATTTTTGTCTCCACGCTTTGTCCTTCTCCTAACCCTAACCCTAACCCTAACCCTAACCCTAATGGCAATCGGAGGTGGGGCCGGAAGCGGAACCGACCGAGGGCTTCACAGAGCTGGAAGGAGAAGTTGGCGTGGGAGCAAGCTTGCTGTAGCCCCGCATGTGCTTTGGCATGCCCTTGGCCACCCCACTCCATTTTTGTCTCCACGCTTTGTCCTTCTCCTAACCCTAACCCTAACCCTAACGCTAATGGCAATCGGAGGTGGGGCCGGAAGCGGAACCGACGGAGGGCTTCACAGAGCTGGAAGGAGAAGTTGGCGTGGGAGCAAGCTTGCTGTAGCCCCGCATGTGCTTTGGCATGCCCTTGGCCACCCCACTCCATTTTTGTCTCCACGCTTTGTCCTTCTCCTAACCCTAACCCTAACCCTAACGCTAATGGCAATCGGAGGTGGGGCCGGAAGCGGAACCGACGGAGGGCTTCACAGAGCTGGAAGGAGAAGTTGGCGTGGGAGCAAGCTTGCTGTAGCCCCGCATGTGCTTTGGCATGCCCTTGGCCACCCCACTCCATTTTTGTCTCCACGCTTTGTCCTTCTCCTAACCCTAACCCTAACCCTAACCCTAACGCTAATGGCAATCGGAGGTGGGGCCGGAAGCGGAACCGACGGAGGGCTTCACAGAGCTGGAAGGAGAAGTTGGCGTGGGAGCAAGCTTGCTGTAGCCCCGCATGTGCTTTGGCATGCCCTTGGCCACCCCACTCCATTTTTGTCTCCACGCTTTGTCCTTCTCCTAACCCTAACCCTAACCCTAACGCTAATGGCAATCGGAGGTGGGGCCGGAAGCGGAACCGACGGAGGGCTTCACAGAGCTGGAAGGAGAAGTTGGCGTGGGAGCAAGCTTGCTGTAGCCCCGCATGTGCTTTGGCATGCCCTTGGCCACCCCACTCCATTTTTGTCTCCACGCTTTGTCCTTCTCCTAACCCTAACCCTAACCCTAACCCTAACGCTAATGGCAATCGGAGGTGGGGCCGGAAGCGGAACCGACGGAGGGCTTCACAGAGCTGGAAGGAGAAGTTGGCGTGGGAGCAAGCTTGCTGTAGCCCCGCATGTGCTTTGGCATGCCCTTGGCCACCCCACTCCATTTTTGTCTCCACGCTTTGTCCTTCTCCTAACCCTAACCCTAACCCTAACCCTAACGCTAATGGCAATCGGAGGTGGGGCCGGAAGCGGAACCGACGGAGGGCTTCACAGAGCTGGAAGGAGAAGTTGGCGTGGGAGCAAGCTTGCTGTAGCCCCGCATGTGCTTTGGCATGCCCTTGGCCACCCCACTCCATTTTTGTCTCCACGCTTTGTCCTTCTCCTAACCCTAACCCTAACCCTAGCCCTAACGCTAATGGCAATCGGAGGTGGGGCCGGAAGCGGAACCGACGGAGGGCTTCACAGAGCTGGAAGGAGAAGTTGGCGTGGGAGCAAGCTTGCTGTAGCCCCGCATGTGCTTTGGCATGCCCTTGGCCACCCCACTCCATTTTTGTCTCCACGCTTTGTCCTTCTCCTAACCCTAACCCTAACCCTAACCCTAACGCTAATGGCAATCGGAGGTGGGGCCGGAAGCGGAACCGACGGAGGGCTTCACAGAGCTGGAAGGAGAAGTTGGCGTGGGAGCAAGCTTGCTGTAGCCCCGCATGTGCTTTGGCATGCCCTTGGCCACCCCACTCCATTTTTGTCTCCACGCTTTGTCCTTCTCCTAACCCTAACCCTAACCCTAACCCTAACCCTAATGGCAATCGGAGGTGGGGCCGGAAGCGGAACCGACGGAGGGCTTCACAGAGCTGGAAGGAGAAGTTGGCGTGGGAGCAAGCTTGCTGTAGCCCCGCATGTGCTTTGGCATGCCCTTGGCCACCCCACTCCATTTTTGTCTCCACGCTTTGTCCTTCTCCTAACCCTAACCCTAACCCTAACCCTAACGCTAATGGCAATCGGAGGTGGGGCCGGAAGCGGAACCGACGGAGGGCTTCACAGAGCTGGAAGGAGAAGTTGGCGTGGGAGCAAGCTTGCTGTAGCCCCGCATGTGCTTTGGCATGCCCTTGGCCACCCCACTCCATTTTTGTCTCCACGCTTTGTCCTTCTCCTAACCCTAACCCTAACCCTAACGCTAATGGCAATCGGACGTGGGGCCGGAAGCGGAACCGACGGAGGGCTTCACAGAGCTGGAAGGAGAAGTTGGCGTGGGAGCAAGCTTGCTGTAGCCCCGCATGTGCTTTGGCATGCCCTTGGCCACCCCACTCCATTTTTGTCTCCACGCTTTGTCCTTCTCCTAACCCTAACCCTAACCCTAACCCTAACCCTAACCCTAACCCTAACGCTAATGGCAATCGGAGGTGGGGCCGGAAGCGGAACCGACGGAGGGCTTCACAGAGCTGGAAGGAGAAGTTGGCGTGGGAGCAAGCTTGCTGTAGCCCCGCATGTGCTTTGGCATGCCCTTGGCCACCCCACTCCATTTTTGTCTCCACGCTTTGTCCTTCTCCTAACCCTAACCCTAACCCTAACCCTAACGCTAATGGCAATCGGAGGTGGGGCCGGAAGCGGAACCGACGGAGGGCTTCACAGAGCTGGAAGGAGAAGTTGGCGTGGGAGCAAGCTTGCTGTAGCCCCACATGTGCTTTGGCATGCCCTTGGCCACCCCACTCCATTTTTGTCTCCACGCCCTCTCCTTCTCCTAACCCGAACCCTAACCCTAATGGCAATCGGACGTGGGGCCGGAAGCGAAACCGACGGAGGGCTTCACAGAGCTGGAAGGAGAAGTTGGCGTGGGAGCAAGCTTGCTGTAGCCCCGCATGTGCTTTGGCATGCCCTTGGCCACCCCACTCCATTTTTGTCTCCACGCCCTCTCCTTCTCCTAACCCTAACCCTAACCCTAACCCTAACGCTAATGGCAATCGGAGGTGGGGCCGGAAGCGGAACCGACCGAGGGCTTCACAGAGCTGGAAGGAGAAGTTGGCGTGGGAGCAAGCTTGCTGTAGCCCCGCATGTGCTTTGGCATGCCCTTGGCCACCCCACTCCATTTTTGTCTCCACGCCCTCTCCTTCTCCTAACCCTAACCCTAACCCTAACCCTAACGCTAATGGCAATCAGAGGTGGGGCCAGAAGCGGAACCGACGGAGGGCTTCACAGAGCTGGAAGGAGAAGTTGGCGTGGGAGCAAGCTTGCTGTAGCCCCGCATGTGCTTTGGCATGCCCTTGGCCACCCCACTCCATTTTTGTCTCCACGCTTTGTCCTTCTCCTAACCCTAACCCTAACCCTAACCCTAACGCTAATGGCAATCGGAGGTGGGGCCGGAAGCGGAACCGACGGAGGGCTTCACAGAGCTGGAAGGAGAAGTTGGCGTGGGAGCAAGCTTGCTGTAGCCCCGCATGTGCTTTGGCATGCCCTTGGCCACCCCACTCCATTTTTGTCTCCACGCTTTGTCCTTCTCCTAACCCTAACCCTAACCCTAACCCTAACGCTAATGGCAATCGGAGGTGGGGCCGGAAGCGGAACCGACAGAGGGCTTCACAGAGCTGGAAGGAGAAGTTGGCGTGGGAGCAAGCTTGCTGTAGCCCCGCATGTGCTTTGGCATGCCCTTGGCCACCCCACTCCATTTTTGTCTCCACGCTTTGTCCTTCTCCTAACCCTAACCCTAACCCTAACCCTAACCCTAATGGCAATCGGAGGTGGGGCCGGAAGCGGAACCGACGGAGGGCTTCACAGAGCTGGAAGGAGAAGTTGGCGTGGGAGCAAGCTTGCTGTAGCCCCGCATGTGCTTTGGCATGCCCTTGGCCACCCCACTCCATTTTTGTCTCCACGCTTTGTCCTTCTCCTAACCCTAACCCTAACCCTAACGCTAATGGCAATCGGAGGTGGGGCCGGAAGCGGAACCGACGGAGGGCTTCACAGAGCTGGAAGGAGAAGTTGGCGTGGGAGCAAGCTTGCTGTAGCCCCGCATGTGCTTTGGCATGCCCTTGGCCACCCCACTCCATTTTTGTCTCCACGCTTTGTCCTTCTCCTAACCCTAACCCTAACCCTAACCCTAACGCTAATGGCAATCGGAGGTGGGGCCGGAAGCGGAACCGACGGAGGGCTTCACAGAGCTGGAAGGAGAAGTTGGCGTGGGAGCAAGCTTGCTGTAGCCCCGCATGTGCTTTGGCATGCCCTTGGCCACCCCACTCCATTTTTGTCTCCACGCTTTGTCCTTCTCCTAACCCTAACCCTAACCCTAACCCTAACGCTAATGGCAATCGGACGTGGGGCCGGAAGCGGAACCGACGGAGGGCTTCACAGAGCTGGAAGGAGAAGTTGGCGTGGGAGCAAGCTTGCTGTAGCCCCGCATGTGCTTTGGCATGCCCTTGGCCACCCCACTCCATTTTTGTCTCCACGCCCTCTGCTTCTCCTAACCCGAACCCTAACCCTAATGGCAATCGGACGTGGGGCCGGAAGCGAAACCGACGGAGGGCTTCACAGAGCTGGAAGGAGAAGTTGGCGTGGGAGCAAGCTTGCTGTAGCCCCGCATGTGCTTTGGCATGCCCTTGGCCACCCCACTCCATTTTTGTCTCCACGCTTTGTCCTTCTCCTAACCCTAACCCTAACCCTAACCCTAACGCTAATGGCAATCGGAGGTGGGGCCGGAAGCGGAACCGACGGAGGGCTTCACAGAGCTGGAAGGAGAAGTTGGCGTGGGAGCAAGCTTGCTGTAGCCCCGCATGTGCTTTGGCATGCCCTTGGCCACCCCACTCCATTTTTGTCTCCACGCCCTCTCCTTCTCCTAACCCTAACCCTAACCCTAACCCTAACGCTAATGGCAATCAGAGGTGGGGCCAGAAGCGGAACCGACGGAGGGCTTCACAGAGCTGGAAGGAGAAGTTGGCGTGGGAGCAAGCTTGCTGTAGCCCCGCATGTGCTTTGGCATGCCCTTGGCCACCCCACTCCATTTTTGTCTCCACGCTTTGTCCTTCTCCTAACCCTAACCCTAACCCTAACCCTAACGCTAATGGCAATCGGAGGTGGGGCCGGAAGCGGAACCGACGGAGGGCTTCACAGAGCTGGAAGGAGAAGTTGGCGTGGGAGCAAGCTTGCTGTAGCCCCGCATGTGCTTTGGCATGCCCTTGGCCACCCCACTCCATTTTTGTCTCCACGCTTTGTCCTTCTCCTAACCCTAACCCTAACCCTAACCCTAATGGCAATCGGAGGTGGGGCCGGAAGCGGAACTGACGGAGGGCTTCACAGAGCTGGAAGGAGAAGTTGGCGTGGGAGCAAGCTTGCTGTAGCCCCGCATGTGCTTTGGCATGCCCTTGGCCACCCCACTCCATTTTTGTCTCCACGCTTTGTCCTTCTCCTAACCCTAACCCTAACCCTAACCCTAACCCTAATGGCAATCGGAGGTGGGGCCGGAAGCGGAACCGACGGAGGGCTTCACAGAGCTGGAAGGAGAAGTTGGCGTGGGAGCAAGCTTGCTGTAGCCCCGCATGTGCTTTGGCATGCCCTTGGCCACCCCACTCCATTTTTGTCTCCACGCTTTGTCCTTCTCCTAACCCTAACCCTAACCCTAACGCTAATGGCAATCGGAGGTGGGGCCGGAAGCGGAACCGACGGAGGGCTTCACAGAGCTGGAAGGAGAAGTTGGCGTGGGAGCAAGCTTGCTGTAGCCCCGCATGTGCTTTGGCATGCCCTTGGCCACCCCACTCCATTTTTGTCTCCACGCTTTGTCCTTCTCCTAACCCTAACCCTAACCCTAACCCTAACGCTAATGGCAATCGGAGGTGGGGCCGGAAGCGGAACCGACGGAGGGCTTCACAGAGCTGGAAGGAGAAGTTGGCGTGGGAGCAAGCTTGCTGTAGCCCCGCATGTGCTTTGGCATGCCCTTGGCCACCCCACTCCATTTTTGTCTCCACGCTTTGTCCTTCTCCTAACCCTAACCCTAACCCTAACCCTAACGCTAATGGCAATCGGAGGTGGGGCCGGAAGCGGAACCGACGGAGGGCTTCACAGAGCTGGAAGGAGAAGTTGGCGTGGGAGCAAGCTTGCTGTAGCCCCGCATGTGCTTTGGCATGCCCTTGGCCACCCCACTCCATTTTTGTCTCCACGCTTTGTCCTTCTCCTAACCCTAACCCTAACCCTAACCCTAACGCTAATGGCAATCGGAGGTGGGGCCGGAAGCGGAACCGACGGAGGGCTTCACAGAGCTGGAAGGAGAAGTTGGCGTGGGAGCAAGCTTGCTGTAGCCCCGCATGTGCTTTGGCATGCCCTTGGCCACCCCACTCCATTTTTGTCTCCACGCTTTGTCCTTCTCCTAACCCTAACCCTAACCCTAACCCTAACGCTAATGGCAATCGGAGGTGGGGCCGGAAGCGGAACCGACGGAGGGCTTCACAGAGCTGGAAGGAGAAGTTGGCGTGGGAGCAAGCTTGCTGTAGCCCCGCATGTGCTTTGGCATGCCCTTGGCCACCCCACTCCATTTTTGTCTCCACGCTTTGTCCTTCTCCTAACCCTAACCCTAACCCTAACCCTAACCCTAATGGCAATCGGACGTGGGGCCGGAAGCGGAACCGACGGAGGGCTTCACAGAGCTGGAAGGAGAAGTTGGCGTGGGAGCAAGCTTGCTGTAGCCCCGCATGTGCTTTGGCATGCCCTTGGCCACCCCACTCCATTTTTGTCTCCACGCTTTGTCCTTCTCCTAACCCTAACCCTAACCCTAACCCTAACGCTAATGGCAATCGGAGGTGGGGCCGGAAGCGGAACCGACGGAGGGCTTCACAGAGCTGGAAGGAGAAGTTGGCGTGGGAGCAAGCTTGCTGTAGCCCCGCATGTGCTTTGGCATGCCCTTGGCCACCCCACTCCATTTTTGTCTCCACGCTTTGTCCTTCTCCTAACCCTAACCCTAACCCTAACCCTAACGCTAATGGCAATCGGAGGTGGGGCCGGAAGCGGAACCGACGGAGGGCTTCACAGAGCTGGAAGGAGAAGTTGGCGTGGGAGCAAGCTTGCTGTAGCCCCGCATGTGCTTTGGCATGCCCTTGGCCACCCCACTCCATTTTTGTCTCCACGCTTTGTCCTTCTCCTAACCCTAACCCTAACCCTAACCCTAACCCTAATGGCAATCGGAGGTGGGGCTGGAAGCGGAACCGACGGAGGGCTTCACAGAGCTGGAAGGAGAAGTTGGCGTGGGAGCAAGCTTGCTGTAGCCCCGCATGTGCTTTGGCATGCCCTTGGCCACCCCACTCCATTTTTGTCTCCACGCTTTGTCCTTCTCCTAACCCTAACCCTAACCCTAACCCTAACGCTAATGGCAATCGGAGGTGGGGCCGGAAGCGAAACCGACGGAGGGCTTCACAGAGCTGGAAGGAGAAGTTGGCGTGGGAGCAAGCTTGCTGTAGCCCCGCATGTGCTTTGGCATGCCCTTGGCCACCCCACTCCATTTTTGTCTCCACGCTTTGTCCTTCTCCTAACCCTAACCCTAACCCTAACCCTAACCCTAATGGCAATCGGAGGTGGGGCCGGAAGCGGAACCGACGGAGGGCTTCACAGAGCTGGAAGGAGAAGTTGGCGTGGGAGCAAGCTTGCTGTAGCCCCGCATGTGCTTTGGCATGCCCTTGGCCACCCCACTCCATTTTTGTCTCCACGCTTTGTCCTTCTCCTAACCCTAACCCTAACCCTAACGCTAATGGCAATCGGAGGTGGGGCCGGAAGCGGAACCGACGGAGGGCTTCACAGAGCTGGAAGGAGAAGTTGGCGTGGGAGCAAGCTTGCTGTAGCCCCGCATGTGCTTTGGCATGCCCTTGGCCACCCCACTCCATTTTTGTCTCCACGCTTTGTCCTTCTCCTAACCCTAACCCTAACCCTAACGCTAATGGCAATCGGACGTGGGGCCGGAAGCGGAACCGACGGAGGGCTTCACAGAGCTGGAAGGAGAAGTTGGCGTGGGAGCAAGCTTGCTGTAGCCCCGCATGTGCTTTGGCATGCCCTTGGCCACCCCACTCCATTTTTGTCTCCACGCCCTCTCCTTCTCCTAACCCTAACCCTAACCCTAACCCTAACGCTAATGGCAATCGGAGGTGGGGCCGGAAGCGGAACCGACGGAGGGCTTCACAGAGCTGGAAGGAGAAGTTGGCGTGGGAGCAAGCTTGCTGTAGCCCCGCATGTGCTTTGGCATGCCCTTGGCCACCCCACTCCATTTTTGTCTCCACGCTTTGTCCTTCTCCTAACCCTAACCCTAACCCTAACCCTAACCCTAGTGGCAATCGGAGGTGGGGCCGGAAGCGGAACCGACGGAGGGCTTCACAGAGCTGGAAGGAGAAGTTGGCGTGGGAGCAAGCTTGCTGTAGCCCCGCATGTGCTTTGGCATGCCCTTGGCCACCCCACTCCATTTTTGTCTCCACGCTTTGTCCTTCTCCTAACCCTAACCCTAACCCTAACCCTAACGCTAATGGCAATCGGAGGTGGGGCCGGAAGCGGAACCGACGGAGGGCTTCACAGAGCTGGAAGGAGAAGTTGGCGTGGGAGCAAGCTTGCTGTAGCCCCGCATGTGCTTTGGCATGCCCTTGGCCACCCCACTCCATTTTTGTCTCCACGCTTTGTCCTTCTCCTAACCCTAACCCTAACCCTAACCCTAACCCTAATGGCAATCGGAGGTGGGGCTGGAAGCGGAACCGACGGAGGGCTTCACAGAGCTGGAAGGAGAAGTTGGCGTGGGAGCAAGCTTGCTGTAGCCCCGCATGTGCTTTGGCATGCCCTTGGCCACCCCACTCCATTTTTGTCTCCACGCTTTGTCCTTCTCCTAACCCTAACCCTAACCCTAACCCTAACGCTAATGGCAATCGGAGGTGGGGCCGGAAGCGGAACCGACGGAGGGCTTTACAGAGGTGGAAGGAGAAGTTGGCGTGGGAGCAAGCTTGCTGTAGCCCCGCATGTGCTTTGGCATGCCCTTGGCCACCCCACTCCATTTTTGTCTCCACGCTTTGTCCTTCTCCTAACCCTAACCCTAACCCTAACCCTAACGCTAATGGCAATCGGAGGTGGGGCCGGAAGCGGAACCGACGGAGGGCTTCACAGAGCTGGAAGGAGAAGTTGGCGTGGGAGCAAGCTTGCTGTAGCCCCGCATGTGCTTTGGCATGCCCTTGGCCACCCCACTCCATTTTTGTCTCCACGCTTTGTCCTTCTCCTAACCCTAACCCTAACCCTAACCCTAACCCTAACCCTAACCCTAATGGCAATCGGAGGTGGGGCTGGAAGCGGAACCGACGGAGGGCTTCACAGAGCTGGAAGGAGAAGTTGGCGTGGGAGCAAGCTTGCTGTAGCCCCGCATGTGCTTTGGCATGCCCTTGGCCACCCCACTCCATTTTTGTCTCCACGCTTTGTCCTTCTCCTAACCCTAACCCTAACCCTAACCCTAACGCTAATGGCAATCGGAGGTGGGGCCGGAAGCGAAACCGACGGAGGGCTTCACAGAGCTGGAAGGAGAAGTTGGCGTGGGAGCAAGCTTGCTGTAGCCCCGCATGTGCTTTGGCATGCCCTTGGCCACCCCACTCCATTTTTGTCTCCACGCTTTGTCCTTCTCCTAACCCTAACCCTAACCCTAACGCTAATGGCAATCGGAGGTGGGGCCGGAAGCGGAACCGACGGAGGGCTTCACAGAGCTGGAAGGAGAAGTTGGCGTGGGAGCAAGCTTGCTGTAGCCCCGCATGTGCTTTGGCATGCCCTTGGCCACCCCACTCCATTTTTGTCTCCACGCCCTCTCCTTCTCCTAACCCTAACCCTAACCCTAACCCTAACGCTAATGGCAATCGGAGGTGGGGCCGGAAGCGGAACCGACGGAGGGCTTCACAGAGCTGGAAGGAGAAGTTGGCGTGGGAGCAAGCTTGCTGTAGCCCCGCATGTGCTTTGGCATGCCCTTGGCCACCCCACTCCATTTTTGTCTCCACGCTTTGTCCTTCTCCTCCTAACCCTAACCCTAAACCCTAACCCTAACGCTAATGGCAATCGGAGGTGGGGCCGGAAGCGGAACCGACGGAGGGCTTCACAGAGCTGGAAGGAGAAGTTGGCGTGGGAGCAAGCTTGCTGTAGCCCCGCATGTGCTTTGGCATGCCCTTGGCCACCCCACTCCATTTTTGTCTCCACGCTTTGTCCTTCTCCTAACCCTAACCCTAACCCTAACCCTAACGCTAATGGCAATCGGAGGTGGGGCCGGAAGCGGAACCGACGGAGGGCTTCACAGAGCTGGAAGGAGAAGTTGGCGTGGGAGCAAGCTTGCTGTAGCCCCGCATGTGCTTTGGCATGCCCTTGGCCACCCCACTCCATTTTTGTCTCCACGCTTTGTCCTTCTCCTAACCCTAACCCTAACCCTAACGCTAATGGCAATCGGAGGTGGGGCCGGAAGCGGAACCGACGGAGGGCTTCACAGAGCTGGGAAGGAGAAGTTGGCGTGGGAGCAAGCTTGCTGTAGCCCCGCATGTGCTTTGGCATGCCCTTGGCCACCCCACTCCATTTTTGTCTCCACGCTTTGTCCTTCTCCTAACCCTAACCCTAACCCTAACCCTAACGCTAATGGCAATCGGAGGTGGGGCCGGAAGCGGAACCGACGGAGGGCTTCACAGAGCTGGAAGGAGAAGTTGGCGTGGGAGCAAGCTTGCTGTAGCCCCGCATGTGCTTTGGCATGCCCTTGGCCACCCCACTCCATTTTTGTCTCCACGCTTTGTCCTTCTCCTAACCCTAACCCTAACCCTAACCCTAACCCAACCGTAATGGCAATCGGAGGTGGGGCCGGAAGCGGAACCGACGGAGGGCTTCACAGAGCTGGAAGGAGAAGTTGGCGTGGGAGCAAGCTTGCTGTAGCCCCGCATGTGCTTTGGCATGCCCTTGGCCACCCCACTCCATTTTTGTCTCCACGCTTTGTCCTTCTCCTTAACCCTAACCCTAACCCTAACCCTAACGCTAATGGCAATCGGAGGTGGGGCCGGAAGCGGAACCGACGGAGGGCTTCACAGAGCTGGAAGGAGAAGTTGGCGTGGGAGCAAGCTTGCTGTAGCCCCGCATGTGCTTTGGCATGCCCTTGGCCACCCCACTCCATTTTTGTCTCCACGCTTTGTCCTTCTCCTAACCCTAACCCTAACCCTAACGCTAATGGCAATCGGACGTGGGGCCGGAAGCGGAACCGACGGAGGGCTTCACAGAGCTGGAAGGAGAAGTTGGCGTGGGAGCAAGCTTGCTGTAGCCCCGCATGTGCTTTGGCATGCCCTTGGCCACCCCACTCCATTTTTGTCTCCACGCTTTGTCCTTCTCCTAACCCTAACCCTAACCCTAACCCTAACGCTAATGGCAATCGGAGGTGGGGCCGGAAGCGGAACCGACGGAGGGCTTCACAGAGCTGGAAGGAGAAGTTGGCGTGGGAGCAAGCTTGCTGTAGCCCCGCATGTGCTTTGGCATGCCCTTGGCCACCCCACTCCATTTTTGTCTCCACGCTTTGTCCTTCTCCTAACCCTAACCCTAACCCTAACCCTAACGCTAATGGCAATCGGAGGTGGGGCCGGAAGCGGAACCGACGGAGGGCTTCACAGAGCTGGAAGGAGAAGTTGGCGTGGGAGCAAGCTTGCTGTAGCCCCGCATGTGCTTTGGCATGCCCTTGGCCACCCCACTCCATTTTTGTCTCCACGCTTTGTCCTTCTCCTAACCCTAACCCTAACCCTAACCCTAACCGCTAATGGCAATCGGAGGTGGGGCCGGAAGCGGAACCGACGGAGGGCTTCACAGAGCTGGAAGGAGAAGTTGGCGTGGGAGCAAGCTTGCTGTAGCCCCGCATGTGCTTTGGCATGCCCTTGGCCACCCCACTCCATTTTTGTCTCCACGCTTTGTCCTTCTCCTAACCCTAACCCTAACCCTAACCCTAACCCTAATGGCAATCGGAGGTGGGGCGGAAGCGGAACCGACGGAGGGCTTCACAGAGCTGGAAGGAGAAGTTGGCGTGGGAGCAAGCTTGCTGTAGCCCCGCATGTGCTTTGGCATGCCCTTGGCCACCCCACTCCATTTTTGTCTCCACGCTTTGTCCTTCTCCTAACCCTAACCCTAACCCTAACCCTAACGCTAATGGCAATCGGAGGTGGGGCCGGAAGCGGAACCGACGGAGGGCTTCACAGAGCTGGAAGGAGAAGTTGGCGTGGGAGCAAGCTTGCTGTAGCCCCGCATGTGCTTTGGCATGCCCTTGGCCACCCCACTCCATTTTTGTCTCCACGCTTTGTCCTTCTCCTAACCCTAACCCTAACCCTAACCCTAACGCTAATGGCAATCGGACGTGGGGCCGGAAGCGGAACCGACGGAGGGCTTCACAGAGCTGGAAGGAGAAGTTGGCGTGGGAGCAAGCTTGCTGTAGCCCCGCATGTGCTTTGGCATGCCCTTGGCCACCCCACTCCATTTTTGTCTCCACGCTTTGTCCTTCTCCTAACCCTAACCCTAACCCTAACGCTAATGGCAATCGGACGTGGGGCCGGAAGCGGAACCGACGGAGGGCTTCACAGAGCTGAAGGAGAAGTTGGCGTGGGAGCAAGCTTGCTGTAGCCCCGCATGTGCTTTGGCATGCCCTTGGCCACCCCACTCCATTTTTGTCTCCACGCTTTGTCCTTCTCCTAACCCCAACCCTAACCCTAACCCTAACGCTTAAACGTAATGCAATCGGACGTGGGGCCGGAAGCGGAACCGACGGAGGGCTTCACAGAGCTGGAAGGAGAAGTTGGCGTGGGAGCAAGCTTGCTGTAGCCCCGCATGTGCTTTGGCATGCCCTTGGCCACCCCACTCCATTTTTGTCTCCACGCTTGTCCTTCTCCTAACCCTAACCCTAACCCTAACCCTAACCCTAATGGCAATCGGACGTGGGGCCGGAAGCGGAACCGACGGAGGGCTTCACAGAGCTGGAAGGAGAAGTTGGCGTGGGAGCAAGCTTGCTGTAGCCCCGCATGTGCTTTGGCATGCCCTTGGCCACCCCACTCCATTTTTGTCTCCACGCTTTGTCCTTCTCCTAACCCTAACCCTAACCCTAACCCTAACGCTAATGGCAATCGGAGGTGGGGCCGGAAGCGGAACCGACGGAGGGCTTCACAGAGCTGGAAGGAGAAGTTGGCGTGGAGCAAGCTTGCTGTAGCCCCGCATGTGCTTTGGCATGCCCTTGGCCACCCCAAATATGGCCGCGTGTGATCTCGAGCTGGAAGGAGAAGTGGCGTGGGAGCAAGCTTGCTGTAGCCCGCATGTGCTTTGGCATGCCCTTGGCCACCCC
>NW_027182677.1:0-18160 GCF_040807025.1 Struthio camelus
GATTGCCATTAGCGTTAGGGTTAGGGTTAGGGTTAGGGTTAGGAGAAGGACAAAGCGTGGAGACAAAAATGGAGTGGGGTGGCCAAGGGCATGCCAAAGCACATGCGGGGCTACAGCAAGCTTGCTCCCACGCCAACTTCTCCTTCCAGCTCTGTGAAGCCCTCCGTCGGTTCCGCTTCCGGCCCCACCTCGATTGCCATTAGGGTTAGGGTTAGGGTTAGGGTTAGGAGAAGGACAAAGCGTGGAGACAAAAATGGAGTGGGGTGGCCAAGGGCATGCCAAAGCACATGCGGGGCTACAGCAAGCTTGCTCCCACGCCAACTTCTCCTTCCAGCTCTGTGAAGCCCTCCGTCGGTTCCGCTTCCGGCCCCACCTCCTCTATATTGATTGCCATTAGTTAGGTTAGGGTTAGGGTTAGGGTTAGGAGAAGGACAAAGCGTGGAGACAAAAATGGAGTGGGGTGGCCAAGGGCATGCCAAAGCACATGCGGGGCTACAGCAAGCTTGCTCCCACGCCAACTTCTCCTTCCAGCTCTGTGAAGCCCTCCGTCGGTTCCGCTTCCGGCCCCACCTCCGATTGCCATTAGGGTTAGGGTTAGGGTTAGGGTTAGGGTTAGGAGAAGGACAAAGCGTGGAGACAAAAATGGAGTGGGGTGGCCAAGGGCATGCCAAAGCACATGCGGGGCTACAGCAAGCTTGCTCCCACGCCAACTTCTCCTTCCAGCTCTGTGAAGCCCTCCGTCGGTTCCGCTTCCGGCCCCACCTCCGATTGCCATTAGGGTTAGGGTTAGGGTTAGGGTTAGGGTTAGGAGAAGGACAAAGCGTGGAGACAAAAATGGAGTGGGGTGGCCAAGGGCATGCCAAAGCACATGCGGGGCTACAGCAAGCTTGCTCCCACGCCAACTTCTCCTTCCAGCTCTGTGAAGCCCTCCGTCGGTTCCGCTTCCGGCCCCACCTCCGATTGCCATTAGCGTTAGGGTTAGGGTTAGGGTTAGGGTTAGGAGAAGGACAAAGCGTGGAGACAAAAATGGAGTGGGGTGGCCAAGGGCATGCCAAAGCACATGCGGGGCTACAGCAAGCTTGCTCCCACGCCAACTTCTCCTTCCAGCTCTGTGAAGCCCTCCGTCGGTTCCGCTTCCGGCCCCACCTCCGATTGCCATTAGCGTTAGGGTTAGGGTTAGGGTTAGGGTTAGGGTTAGGAGAAGGACAAAGCGTGGAGACAAAAATGGAGTGGGGTGGCCAAGGGCATGCCAAAGCACATGCGGGGCTACAGCAAGCTTGCTCCCACGCCAACTTCTCCTTCCAGCTCTGTGAAGCCCTCCGTCGGTTCCGCTTCCGGCCCCACCTCCGATTGCCATTAGCGTTAGGGTTTTAGGGCTAGGGTTAGGGTTAGGGTTAGGAGAAGGACAAAGCGTGGAGACAAAAATGGAGTGGGGTGGCCAAGGGCATGCCAAAGCACATGCGGGGCTACAGCAAGCTTGCTCCCACGCCAACTTCTCCTTCCAGCTCTGTGAAGCCCTCCGTCGGTTCCGCTTCCGGCCCCACGTCCGATTGCCATTAGGGTTAGGGTTAGGGTTAGGGTTAGGGTTAGGAGAAGGACAAAGCGTGGAGACAAAAATGGAGTGGGGTGGCCAAGGGCATGCCAAAGCACATGCGGGGCTACAGCAAGCTTGCTCCCACGCCAACTTCTCCTTCCAGCTCTGTGAAGCCCTCCGTCGGTTCCGCTTCCGGCCCCACCTCCGATTGCCATTAGCGTTAGGGTTAGGGTTAGGGTTAGGGTTAGGAGAAGGACAGGGCGTGGAGACAAAAATGGAGTGGGGTGGCCAAGGGCATGCCAAAGCACATGCGGGGCTACAGCAAGCTTGCTCCCACGCCAACTTCTCCTTCCAGCTCTGTGAAGCCCTCCGTCGGTTCCGCTTCCGGCCCCACCTCCGATTGCCATTAGGGTTAGGGTTAGGGTTAGGGTTAGGGTTAGGGTTAGGAGAAGGACAAAGCGTGGAGACAAAAATGGAGTGGGGTGGCCAAGGGCATGCCAAAGCACATGCGGGGCTACAGCAAGCTTGCTCCCACGCCAACTTCTCCTTCCAGCTCTGTGAAGCCCTCCGTCGGTTCCGCTTCCGGCCCCACCTCCGATTGCCATTAGCGTTAGGGCTAGGGTTAGGGTTAGGGTTAGGAGAAGGACAAAGCGTGGAGACAAAAATGGAGTGGGGTGGCCAAGGGCATGCCAAAGCACATGCGGGGCTACAGCAAGCTTGCTCCCACGCCAACTTCTCCTTCCAGCTCTGTGAAGCCCTCCGTCGGTTCCGCTTCCGGCCCCACCTCCGATTGCCATTAGCGTTAGGGTTAGGGTTAGGGTTAGGGTTAGGAGAAGGACAAAGCGTGGAGACAAAAATGGAGTGGGGTGGCCAAGGGCATGCCAAAGCACATGCGGGGCTACAGCAAGCTTGCTCCCACGCCAACTTCTCCTTCCAGCTCTGTGAAGCCCTCCGTCGGTTCCGCTTCCGGCCCCACCTCCGATTGCCATTAGCGTTAGGGTTAGGGTTAGGGTTAGGGTTAGGAGAAGGACAAAGCGTGGAGACAAAAATGGAGTGGGGTGGCCAAGGGCATGCCAAAGCACATGCGGGGCTACAGCAAGCTTGCTCCCACGCCAACTTCTCCTTCCAGCTCTGTGAAGCCCTCCGTCGGTTCCGCTTCCGGCCCCACCTCCGATTGCCATTAGCCAGGTTTAGGGTTAGGGTTAGGGTTAGGGTTAGGAGAAGGACAAAGCGTGGAGACAAAAATGGAGTGGGGTGGCCAAGGGCATGCCAAAGCACATGCGGGGCTACAGCAAGCTTGCTCCCACGCCAACTTCTCCTTCCAGCTCTGTGAAGCCCTCCGTCGGTTCCGCTTCCGGCCCCACCTCCGATTGCCATTAGGGTTAGGGTTAGGGTTAGGGTTAGGGTTAGGGTTAGGAGAAGGACAAAGCGTGGAGACAAAAATGGAGTGGGGTGGCCAAGGGCATGCCAAAGCACATGCGGGGCTACAGCAAGCTTGCTCCCACGCCAACTTCTCCTTCCAGCTCTGTGAAGCCCTCCGTCGGTTCCGCTTCCGGCCCCACCTCCGATTGCCATTAGCGTTAGGGTTAGGGTTAGGGTTAGGGTTAGGAGAAGGACAAAGCGTGGAGACAAAAATGGAGTGGGGTGGCCAAGGGCATGCCAAAGCACATGCGGGGCTACAGCAAGCTTGCTCCCACGCCAACTTCTCCTTCCAGCTCTGTGAAGCCCTCCGTCGGTTCCGCTTCCGGCCCCACCTCCGATTGCCATTAGGGTTAGGGTTAGGGTTAGGGTTAGGAGAAGGACAAAGCGTGGAGACAAAAATGGAGTGGGGTGGCCAAGGGCATGCCAAAGCACATGCGGGGCTACAGCAAGCTTGCTCCCACGCCAACTTCTCCTTCCAGCTCTGTGAAGCCCTCCGTCGGTTCCGCTTCCGGCCCCACCTCCGATTGCCATTAGGGTTAGGGTTAGGGTTAGGGTTAGGGTTAGGAGAAGGACAAAGCGTGGAGACAAAAATGGAGTGGGGTGGCCAAGGGCATGCCAAAGCACATGCGGGGCTACAGCAAGCTTGCTCCCACGCCAACTTCTCCTTCCAGCTCTGTGAAGCCCTCCGTCGGTTCCGCTTCCGGCCCCACCTCCGATTGCCATTAGGGTTAGGGTTAGGGTTAGGGTTAGGGTTAGGAGAAGGACAAAGCGTGGAGACAAAAATGGAGTGGGGTGGCCAAGGGCATGCCAAAGCACATGCGGGGCTACAGCAAGCTTGCTCCCACGCCAACTTCTCCTTCCAGCTCTGTGAAGCCCTCCGTCGGTTCCGCTTCCGGCCCCACCTCCGATTGCCATTAGGGTTAGGGTTAGGGTTAGGGTTAGGGTTAGGAGAAGGACAAAGCGTGGAGACAAAAATGGAGTGGGGTGGCCAAGGGCATGCCAAAGCACATGCGGGGCTACAGCAAGCTTGCTCCCACGCCAACTTCTCCTTCCAGCTCTGTGAAGCCCTCCGTCGGTTCCGCTTCCGGCCCCACCTCCGATTGCCATTAGCGTTAGGGTTAGGGTTAGGGTTAGGGTTAGGAGAAGGACAGGGCGTGGAGACAAAAATGGAGTGGGGTGGCCAAGGGCATGCCAAAGCACATGCGGGGCTACAGCAAGCTTGCTCCCACGCCAACTTCTCCTTCCAGCTCTGTGAAGCCCTCCGTCGGTTCCGCTTCCGGCCCCACCTCCGATTGCCATTAGGGTTAGGGTTAGGGTTAGGGTTAGGGTTAGGGTTAGGAGAAGGACAAAGCGTGGAGACAAAAATGGAGTGGGGTGGCCAAGGGCATGCCAAAGCACATGCGGGGCTACAGCAAGCTTGCTCCCACGCCAACTTCTCCTTCCAGCTCTGTGAAGCCCTCCGTCGGTTCCGCTTCCGGCCCCACCTCCGATTGCCATTAGGGCTAGGGTTAGGGTTAGGGTTAGGAGAAGGACAAAGCGTGGAGACAAAAATGGAGTGGGGTGGCCAAGGGCATGCCAAAGCACATGCGGGGCTACAGCAAGCTTGCTCCCACGCCAACTTCTCCTTCCAGCTCTGTGAAGCCCTCGGTCGGTTCCGCTTCCGGCCCCACCTCCGATTGCCATTAGCGTTAGGGTTAGGGTTAGGGTTAGGGTTAGGAGAAGGACAAAGCGTGGAGACAAAAATGGAGTGGGGTGGCCAAGGGCATGCCAAAGCACATGCGGGGCTACAGCAAGCTTGCTCCCACGCCAACTTCTCCTTCCAGCTCTGTGAAGCCCTCCGTCGGTTCCGCTTCCGGCCCCACCTCCGATTGCCATTAGCGTTAGGGTTAGGGTTAGGGTTAGGGTTAGGAGAAGGACAAAGCGTGGAGACAAAAATGGAGTGGGGTGGCCAAGGGCATGCCAAAGCACATGCGGGGCTACAGCAAGCTTGCTCCCACGCCAACTTCTCCTTCCAGCTCTGTGAAGCCCTCCGTCGGTTCCGCTTCCGGCCCCACCTCCGATTGCCATTAGCGTTAGGGTTAGGGTTAGGGTTAGGGTTAGGAGAAGGACAAAGCGTGGAGACAAAAATGGAGTGGGGTGGCCAAGGGCATGCCAAAGCACATGCGGGGCTACAGCAAGCTTGCTCCCACGCCAACTTCTCCTTCCAGCTCTGTGAAGCCCTCCGTCGGTTCCGCTTCCAGCCCCACGTCCGATTGCCATTAGCGTTAGGGTTAGGGTTAGGGTTAGGGTTAGGGTTAGGAGAAGGACAAAGCGTGGAGACAAAAATGGAGTGGGGTGGCCAAGGGCATGCCAAAGCACATGCGGGGCTACAGCAAGCTTGCTCCCACGCCAACTTCTCCTTCCAGCTCTGTGAAGCCCTCCGTCGGTTCCGCTTCCGGCCCCACATTAGATAGACATTAGCGTTAGGGTTAGGGTTAGGAAAAGGAGAGGGCGTGGAGACAAAAATGGAGTGGGGTGGCCAAGGGCATGCCAAAGCACATGCGGGGCTACAGCAAGCTTGCTCCCACGCCAACTTCTCCTTCCAGCTCTGTGAAGCCCTCCGTCGGTTCCGCTTCCGGCCCCACGTCCGATTGCCATTAGCGTTAGGGTTAGGGTTAGGGTTAGGGTTAGGGTTAGGAGAAGGACAAAGCGTGGAGACAAAAATGGAGTGGGGTGGCCAAGGGCATGCCAAAGCACATGCGGGGCTACAGCAAGCTTGCTCCCACGCCAACTTCTCCTTCCAGCTCTGTGAAGCCCTCCGTCGGTTCCGCTTCTGGCCCCACCTCCGATTGCCATTAGGGTTAGGGTTAGGGTTAGGGTTAGGGTTAGGAGAAGGACAAAGCGTGGAGACAAAAATGGAGTGGGGTGGCCAAGGGCATGCCAAAGCACATGCGGGGCTACAGCAAGCTTGCTCCCACGCCAACTTCTCCTTCCAGCTCTGTGAAGCCCTCCGTCGGTTCCGCTTCCGGCCCCACCTCCGATTGCCATTAGCGTTAGGGTTAGGGTTAGGGTTAGGGTTAGGGTTAGGAGAAGGACAAAGCGTGGAGACAAAAATGGAGTGGGGTGGCCAAGGGCATGCCAAAGCACATGCGGGGCTACAGCAAGCTTGCTCCCACGCCAACTTCTCCTTCCAGCTCTGTGAAGCCCTCCGTCGGTTCCGCTTCCGGCCCCACCTCCGATTGCCATTAGCGTTAGGGTTAGGGTTAGGGTTAGGGTTAGGAGAAGGACAAAGCGTGGAGACAAAAATGGAGTGGGGTGGCCAAGGGCATGCCAAAGCACATGCGGGGCTACAGCAAGCTTGCTCCCACGCCAACTTCTCCTTCCAGCTCTGTGAAGCCCTCCGTCGGTTCCGCTTCCGGCCCCACCTCCGATTGCCATTAGGGTTAGGGTTAGGGTTAGGGTTAGGGTTAGGAGAAGGACAAAGCGTGGAGACAAAAATGGAGTGGGGTGGCCAAGGGCATGCCAAAGCACATGCGGGGCTACAGCAAGCTTGCTCCCACGCCAACTTCTCCTTCCAGCTCTGTGAAGCCCTCCGTCGGTTCCGCTTCCGGCCCCACCTCCGATTGCCATTAGCGTTAGGGTTAGGGTTAGGGTTAGGGTTAGGAGAAGGACAAAGCGTGGAGACAAAAATGGAGTGGGGTGGCCAAGGGCATGCCAAAGCACATGCGGGGCTACAGCAAGCTTGCTCCCACGCCAACTTCTCCTTCCAGCTCTGTGAAGCCCTCGGTCGGTTCCGCTTCCGGCCCCACCTCCGATTGCCATTAGCGTTAGGGTTAGGGTTAGGGTTAGGGTTAGGGTTAGGAGAAGGACAAAGCGTGGAGACAAAAATGGAGTGGGGTGGCCAAGGGCATGCCAAAGCACATGCGGGGCTACAGCAAGCTTGCTCCCACGCCAACTTCTCCTTCCAGCTCTGTGAAGCCCTCCGTCGGTTCCGCTTCCGGCCCCACATTAGATAGACATTAGCGTTAGGGTTAGGGTTAGGAAAAGGAGAGGGCGTGGAGACAAAAATGGAGTGGGGTGGCCAAGGGCATGCCAAAGCACATGCGGGGCTACAGCAAGCTTGCTCCCACGCCAACTTCTCCTTCCAGCTCTGTGAAGCCCTCCGTCGGTTCCGCTTCCGGCCCCACGTCCGATTGCCATTAGCGTTAGGGTTAGGGTTAGGGTTAGGGTTAGGGTTAGGAGAAGGACAAAGCGTGGAGACAAAAATGGAGTGGGGTGGCCAAGGGCATGCCAAAGCACATGCGGGGCTACAGCAAGCTTGCTCCCACGCCAACTTCTCCTTCCAGCTCTGTGAAGCCCTCCGTCGGTTCCGCTTCTGGCCCCACCTCCGATTGCCATTAGGGTTAGGGTTAGGGTTAGGGTTAGGGTTAGGAGAAGGACAAAGCGTGGAGACAAAAATGGAGTGGGGTGGCCAAGGGCATGCCAAAGCACATGCGGGGCTACAGCAAGCTTGCTCCCACGCCAACTTCTCCTTCCAGCTCTGTGAAGCCCTCCGTCGGTTCCGCTTCCGGCCCCACCTCCGATTGCCATTAGCGTTA
Source organism: Struthio camelus (assembly GCF_040807025.1). NCBI lineage: Eukaryota > Metazoa > Chordata > Aves > Struthioniformes > Struthionidae > Struthio > Struthio camelus. The sequence goes on from NW_027182677.1 coordinate 7,534, forward strand.
GGGTTAGGGTTAGGGTTAGGGTTAGGGTTAGGAGAAGGACAAAGCGTGGAGACAAAAATGGAGTGGGGTGGCCAAGGGCATGCCAAAGCACATGCGGGGCTACAGCAAGCTTGCTCCCACGCCAACTTCTCCTTCCAGCTCTGTGAAGCCCTCCGTCGGTTCCGCTTCCGGCCCCACCTCCGATTGCCATTAGCGTTAGGGTTAGGGTTAGGGTTAGGGTTAGGAGAAGGACAAAGCGTGGAGACAAAAATGGAGTGGGGTGGCCAAGGGCATGCCAAAGCACATGCGGGGCTACAGCAAGCTTGCTCCCACGCCAACTTCTCCTTCCAGCTCTGTGAAGCCCTCCGTCGGTTCCGCTTCCGGCCCCACCTCCGATTGCCATTAGGGTTAGGGTTAGGGTTAGGGTTAGGGTTAGGAGAAGGACAAAGCGTGGAGACAAAAATGGAGTGGGGTGGCCAAGGGCATGCCAAAGCACATGCGGGGCTACAGCAAGCTTGCTCCCACGCCAACTTCTCCTTCCAGCTCTGTGAAGCCCTCGGTCGGTTCCGCTTCCGGCCCCACCTCCGATTGCCATTAGCGTTAGGGTTAGGGTTAGGGTTAGGGTTAGGGTTAGGAGAAGGACAAAGCGTGGAGACAAAAATGGAGTGGGGTGGCCAAGGGCATGCCAAAGCACATGCGGGGCTACAGCAAGCTTGCTCCCACGCCAACTTCTCCTTCCAGCTCTGTGAAGCCCTCGGTCGGTTCCGCTTCCGGCCCCACCTCCGATTGCCATTAGGGTTAGGGTTAGAGTTAGGGTTAGGGTTAGGAGAAGGACAAAGCGTGGAGACAAAAATGGAGTGGGGTGGCCAAGGGCATGCCAAAGCACATGCGGGGCTACAGCAAGCTTGCTCCCACGCCAACTTCTCCTTCCAGCTCTGTGAAGCCCTCCGTCGGTTCCGCTTCCAGCCCCACGTCCGATTGCCATTAGGGTTAGGGTTAGGGTTAGGGTTAGGGTTAGGGTTAGGAGAAGGACAAAGCGTGGAGACAAAAATGGAGTGGGGTGGCCAAGGGCATGCCAAAGCACATGCGGGGCTACAGCAAGCTTGCTCCCACGCCAACTTCTCCTTCCAGCTCTGTGAAGCCCTCGGTCGGTTCCGCTTCCGGCCCCACCTCCGATTGCCATTAGCGTTAGGGTTAGGGTTAGGGTTAGGGTTAGGAGAAGGACAAAGCGTGGAGACAAAAATGGAGTGGGGTGGCCAAGGGCATGCCAAAGCACATGCGGGGCTACAGCAAGCTTGCTCCCACGCCAACTTCTCCTTCCAGCTCTGTGAAGCCCTCGGTCGGTTCCGCTTCCGGCCCCACCTCCGATTGCCATTAGCGTTAGGGTTAGGGTTAGGGTTAGGGTTAGGAGAAGGACAAAGCGTGGAGACAAAAATGGAGTGGGGTGGCCAAGGGCATGCCAAAGCACATGCGGGGCTACAGCAAGCTTGCTCCCACGCCAACTTCTCCTTCCAGCTCTGTGAAGCCCTCCATCGGTTCCGCTTCCGGCCCCACCTCCGATTGCCATTAGCGTTAGGGTTAGGGTTAGGGTTAGGGTTAGGAGAAGGACAAAGCGTGGAGACAAAAATGGAGTGGGGTGGCCAAGGGCATGCCAAAGCACATGCGGGGCTACAGCAAGCTTGCTCCCACGCCAACTTCTCCTTCCAGCTCTGTGAAGCCCTCCGTCGGTTCCGCTTCCGGCCCCACCTCCGATTGCCATTAGCGTTAGGGTTAGGGTTAGGGTTAGGGTTAGGGTTAGGGTTAGGAGAAGGAGAGGGCGTGGAGACAAAAATGGAGTGGGGTGGCCAAGGGCATGCCAAAGCACATGCGGGGCTACAGCAAGCTTGCTCCCACGCCAACTTCTCCTTCCACCTCTGTGAAGCCCTCCGTCGGTTCCGCTTCCGGCCCCACATTAGATAGACATTAGCGTTAGGGTTAGGGTTAGGAGAAGGACAAAGCGTGGAGACAAAAATGGAGTGGGGTGGCCAAGGGCATGCCAAAGCACATGCGGGGCTACAGCAAGCTTGCTCCCACGCCAACTTCTCCTTCCAGCTCTGTGAAGCCCTCCGTCGGTTCCGCTTCCGGCCCCACCTCCGATTGCCATTAGCGTTAGGGTTAGGGTTAGGGTTAGGGTTAGGAGAAGGACAAAGCGTGGAGACAAAAATGGAGTGGGGTGGCCAAGGGCATGCCAAAGCACATGCGGGGCTACAGCAAGCTTGCTCCCACGCCAACTTCTCCTTCCAGCTCTGTGAAGCCCTCGGTCGGTTCCGCTTCCGGCCCCACCTCCGATTGCCATTAGGGTTAGGGTTAGGGTTAGGGTTAGGGTTAGGAGAAGGACAAAGCGTGGAGACAAAAATGGAGTGGGGTGGCCAAGGGCATGCCAAAGCACATGCGGGGCTACAGCAAGCTTGCTCCCACGCCAACTTCTCCTTCCAGCTCTGTGAAGCCCTCCGTCGGTTCCGCTTCCGGCCCCACCTCCGATTGCCATTAGGGTTAGGGTTAGGGTTAGGGTTAGGGTTAGGAGAAGGACAAAGCGTGGAGACAAAAATGGAGTGGGGTGGCCAAGGGCATGCCAAAGCACATGCGGGGCTACAGCAAGCTTGCTCCCACGCCAACTTCTCCTTCCACCTCTGTGAAGCCCTCCGTCGGTTCCGCTTCCGGCCCCACATTAGATAGACATTAGCGTTAGGGTTAGGGTTAGGAGAAGGACAAAGCGTGGAGACAAAAATGGAGTGGGGTGGCCAAGGGCATGCCAAAGCACATGCGGGGCTACAGCAAGCTTGCTCCCACGCCAACTTCTCCTTCCAGCTCTGTGAAGCCCTCCGTCGGTTCCGCTTCCGGCCCCACCTCCGATTGCCATTAGCGTTAGGGTTAGGGTTAGGGTTAGGAGAAGGACAAAGCGTGGAGACAAAAATGGAGTGGGGTGGCCAAGGGCATGCCAAAGCACATGCGGGGCTACAGCAAGCTTGCTCCCACGCCAACTTCTCCTTCCAGCTCTCTGAAGCCCTCCGTCGGTTGCGCTTCCGGCCCCACCTCCGATTGCCATTAGCGTTAGGGTTAGGGTTAGGGTTAGGGTTAGGAGAAGGACAAAGCGTGGAGACAAAAATGGAGTGGGGTGGCCAAGGGCATGCCAAAGCACATGCGGGGCTACAGCAAGCTTGCTCCCACGCCAACTTCTCCTTCCAGCTCTGTGAAGCCCTCCGTCGGTTTCGCTTCCGGCCCCACCTCCGATTGCCATTAGGGTTAGGGTTAGGGTTAGGGTTAGGGTTAGGAGAAGGACAAAGCGTGGAGACAAAAATGGAGTGGGGTGGCCAAGGGCATGCCAAAGCACATGCGGGGCTACAGCAAGCTTGCTCCCACGCCAACTTCTCCTTCCAGCTCTGTGAAGCCCTCGGTCGGTTCCGCTTCCGGCCCCACCTCCGATTGCCATTAGCGTTAGGGTTAGGGTTAGGGTTAGGGTTAGGAGAAGGACAAAGCGTGGAGACAAAAATGGAGTGGGGTGGCCAAGGGCATGCCAAAGCACATGCGGGGCTACAGCAAGCTTGCTCCCACGCCAACTTCTCCTTCCAGCTCTGTGAAGCCCTCCGTCGGTTCCGCTTCCGGCCCCACCTCCGATTGCCATTAGCGTTAGGGTTAGGGTTAGGGTTAGGGTTAGGAGAAGGACAAAGCGTGGAGACAAAAATGGAGTGGGGTGGCCAAGGGCATGCCAAAGCACATGCGGGGCTACAGCAAGCTTGCTCCCACGCCAACTTCTCCTTCCACCTCTGTGAAGCCCTCCGTCGGTTCCGCTTCCGGCCCCACATTAGATAGACATTAGCGTTAGGGTTAGGGTTAGGAGAAGGACAAAGCGTGGAGACAAAAATGGAGTGGGGTGGCCAAGGGCATGCCAAAGCACATGCGGGGCTACAGCAAGCTTGCTCCCACGCCAACTTCTCCTTCCAGCTCTGTGAAGCCCTCCGTCGGTTCCGCTTCCGGCCCCACCTCCGATTGCCATTAGCGTTAGGGTTAGGGTTAGGGTTAGGGTTAGGAGAAGGACAAAGCGTGGAGACAAAAATGGAGTGGGGTGGCCAAGGGCATGCCAAAGCACATGCGGGGCTACAGCAAGCTTGCTCCCACGCCAACTTCTCCTTCCAGCTCTGTGAAGCCCTCCGTCGGTTCCGCTTCCAGCCCCACCTCCGATTGCCATTAGGGTTAGGGTTAGGGTTAGGGTTAGGGTTAGGAGAAGGACAAAGCGTGGAGACAAAAATGGAGTGGGGTGGCCAAGGGCATGCCAAAGCACATGCGGGGCTACAGCAAGCTTGCTCCCACGCCAACTTCTCCTTCCAGCTCTGTGAAGCCCTCGGTCGGTTCCGCTTCCGGCCCCACCTCCGATTGCCATTAGCGTTAGGGTTAGGGTTAGGGTTAGGGTTAGGAGAAGGACAAAGCGTGGAGACAAAAATGGAGTGGGGTGGCCAAGGGCATGCCAAAGCACATGCGGGGCTACAGCAAGCTTGCTCCCACGCCAACTTCTCCTTCCAGCTCTGTGAAGCCCTCCGTCGGTTCCGCTTCCGGCCCCACCTCCGATTGCCATTAGCGTTAGGGTTAGGGTTAGGGTTAGGGTTAGGAGAAGGACAAAGCGTGGAGACAAAAATGGAGTGGGGTGGCCAAGGGCATGCCAAAGCACATGCGGGGCTACAGCAAGCTTGCTCCCACGCCAACTTCTCCTTCCAGCTCTGTGAAGCCCTCCGTCGGTTTCGCTTCCGGCCCCACCTCCGATTGCCATTAGGGTTAGGGTTAGGGTTAGGGTTAGGGTTAGGAGAAGGACAAAGCGTGGAGACAAAAATGGAGTGGGGTGGCCAAGGGCATGCCAAAGCACATGCGGGGCTACAGCAAGCTTGCTCCCACGCCAACTTCTCCTTCCAGCTCTGTGAAGCCCTCGGTCGGTTCCGCTTCCGGCCCCACCTCCGATTGCCATTAGCGTTAGGGTTAGGGTTAGGAGAAGGACAAAGCGTGGAGACAAAAATGGAGTGGGGTGGCCAAGGGCATGCCAAAGCACATGCGGGGCTACAGCAAGCTTGCTCCCACGCCAACTTCTCCTTCCAGCTCTGTGAAGCCCTCCGTCGGTTCCGCTTCCGGCCCCACCTCCGATTGCCATTAGCGTTAGGGTTAGGGTTAGGGTTAGGGTTAGGAGAAGGACAAAGCGTGGAGACAAAAATGGAGTGGGGTGGCCAAGGGCATGCCAAAGCACATGCGGGGCTACAGCAAGCTTGCTCCCACGCCAACTTCTCCTTCCAGCTCTGTGAAGCCCTCCGTCGGTTCCGCTTCCGGCCCCACCTCCGATTGCCATTAGCGTTAGGGTTAGGGTTAGGGTTAGGGTTAGGGTTAGGAGAAGGAGAGGGCGTGGAGACAAAAATGGAGTGGGGTGGCCAAGGGCATGCCAAAGCACATGCGGGGCTACAGCAAGCTTGCTCCCACGCCAACTTCTCCTTCCAGCTCTGTGAAGCCCTCCGTCGGTTCCGCTTCCGGCCCCACCTCCGATTGCCATTAGCGTTAGGGTTAGGGTTAGGGTTAGGGTTAGGAGAAGGACAAAGCGTGGAGACAAAAATGGAGTGGGGTGGCCAAGGGCATGCCAAAGCACATGCGGGGCTACAGCAAGCTTGCTCCCACGCCAACTTCTCCTTCCAGCTCTGTGAAGCCCTCCGTCGGTTCCGCTTCCGGCCCCACCTCCGATTGCCATTAGGGTTAGGGTTAGGGTTAGGGTTAGGGTTAGGAGAAGGACAAAGCGTGGAGACAAAAATGGAGTGGGGTGGCCAAGGGCATGCCAAAGCACATGCGGGGCTACAGCAAGCTTGCTCCCACGCCAACTTCTCCTTCCAGCTCTGTGAAGCCCTCCGTCGGTTCCGCTTCCGGCCCCACCTCCGATTGCCATTAGCGTTAGGGTTAGGGTTAGGGTTAGGGTTAGGAGAAGGACAAAGCGTGGAGACAAAAATGGAGTGGGGTGGCCAAGGGCATGCCAAAGCACATGCGGGGCTACAGCAAGCTTGCTCCCACGCCAACTTCTCCTTCCAGCTCTGTGAAGCCCTCCGTCGGTTCCGCTTCCGGCCCCACCTCCGATTGCCATTAGCGTTAGGGTTAGGGTTAGGGTTAGGGTTAGGAGAAGGAGAGGGCGTGGAGACAAAAATGGAGTGGGGTGGCCAAGGGCATGCCAAAGCACATGCGGGGCTACAGCAAGCTTGCTCCCACGCCAACTTCTCCTTCCAGCTCTGTGAAGCCCTCCGTCGGTTCCGCTTCCGGCCCCACCTCCGATTGCCATTAGCGTTAGGGTTAGGGTTAGGGTTAGGGTTAGGGTTAGGAGAAGGAGAGGGCGTGGAGACAAAAATGGAGTGGGGTGGCCAAGGGCATGCCAAAGCACATGCGGGGCTACAGCAAGCTTGCTCCCACGCCAACTTCTCCTTCCAGCTCTGTGAAGCCCTCCGTCGGTTCCGCTTCCGGCCCCACCTCCGATTGCCATTAGGGTTAGGGTTAGGGTTAGGGTTAGGGTTAGGGTTAGGAGAAGGACAAAGCGTGGAGACAAAAATGGAGTGGGGTGGCCAAGGGCATGCCAAAGCACATGCGGGGCTACAGCAAGCTTGCTCCCACGCCAACTTCTCCTTCCAGCTCTGTGAAGCCCTCCGTCGGTTCCGCTTCCGGCCCCACCTCCGATTGCCATTAGGGTTAGGGTTAGGGTTAGGGTTAGGGTTAGGAGAAGGACAAAGCGTGGAGACAAAAATGGAGTGGGGTGGCCAAGGGCATGCCAAAGCACATGCGGGGCTACAGCAAGCTTGCTCCCACGCCAACTTCTCCTTCCAGCTCTGTGAAGCCCTCGGTCGGTTCCGCTTCCGGCCCCACCTCCGATTGCCATTAGCGTTAGGGTTAGGGTTAGGGTTAGGGTTAGGGTTAGGAGAAGGACAAAGCGTGGAGACAAAAATGGAGTGGGGTGGCCAAGGGCATGCCAAAGCACATGCGGGGCTACAGCAAGCTTGCTCCCACGCCAACTTCTCCTTCCAGCTCTGTGAAGCCCTCCGTCGGTTCCGCTTCCGGCCCCACCTCCGATTGCCATTAGCGTTAGGGTTAGGGTTAGGGTTAGGGTTAGGGTTAGGAGAAGGACAAAGCGTGGAGACAAAAATGGAGTGGGGTGGCCAAGGGCATGCCAAAGCACATGCGGGGCTACAGCAAGCTTGCTCCCACGCCAACTTCTCCTTCCAGCTCTGTGAAGCCCTCCGTCGGTTCCGCTTCCGGCCCCACCTCCGATTGCCATTAGGGTTAGGGTTAGGGTTAGGGTTAGGGTTAGGAGAAGGACAAAGCGTGGAGACAAAAATGGAGTGGGGTGGCCAAGGGCATGCCAAAGCACATGCGGGGCTACAGCAAGCTTGCTCCCACGCCAACTTCTCCTTCCAGCTCTGTGAAGCCCTCCGTCGGTTCCGCTTCCGGCCCCACCTCCGATTGCCATTAGCGTTAGGGTTAGGGTTAGGGTTAGGGTTAGGGTTAGGAGAAGGACAAAGCGTGGAGACAAAAATGGAGTGGGGTGGCCAAGGGCATGCCAAAGCACATGCGGGGCTACAGCAAGCTTGCTCCCACGCCAACTTCTCCTTCCAGCTCTGTGAAGCCCTCCGTCGGTTCCGCTTCCGGCCCCACCTCCGATTGCCATTAGCGTTAGGGTTAGGGTTAGGGTTAGGGTTAGGAGAAGGACAAAGCGTGGAGACAAAAATGGAGTGGGGTGGCCAAGGGCATGCCAAAGCACATGCGGGGCTACAGCAAGCTTGCTCCCACGCCAACTTCTCCTTCCAGCTCTGTGAAGCCCTCCGTCGGTTCCGCTTCCGGCCCCACCTCCGATTGCCATTAGGGTTAGGGTTAGGGTTAGGGTTAGGGTTAGGAGAAGGACAAAGCGTGGAGACAAAAATGGAGTGGGGTGGCCAAGGGCATGCCAAAGCACATGCGGGGCTACAGCAAGCTTGCTCCCACGCCAACTTCTCCTTCCAGCTCTGTGAAGCCCTCCGTCGGTTCCGCTTCCGGCCCCACCTCCGATTGCCATTAGCGTTAGGGTTAGGGTTAGGGTTAGGGTTAGGAGAAGGACAAAGCGTGGAGACAAAAATGGAGTGGGGTGGCCAAGGGCATGCCAAAGCACATGCGGGGCTACAGCAAGCTTGCTCCCACGCCAACTTCTCCTTCCAGCTCTGTGAAGCCCTCGGTCGGTTCCGCTTCCGGCCCCACCTCCGATTGCCATTAGCGTTAGGGTTAGGGTTAGGGTTAGGGTTAGGGTTAGGAGAAGGACAAAGCGTGGAGACAAAAATGGAGTGGGGTGGCCAAGGGCATGCCAAAGCACATGCGGGGCTACAGCAAGCTTGCTCCCACGCCAACTTCTCCTTCCAGCTCTGTGAAGCCCTCCGTCGGTTCCGCTTCCGGCCCCACCTCCGATTGCCATTAGGGTAAGGGTTAGGGTTAGGGTTAGGGTTAGGAGAAGGACAAAGCGTGGAGACAAAAATGGAGTGGGGTGGCCAAGGGCATGCCAAAGCACATGCGGGGCTACAGCAAGCTTGCTCCCACGCCAACTTCTCCTTCCAGCTCTGTGAAGCCCTCCGTCGGTTCCGCTTCCGGCCCCACCTCCGATTGCCATTAGGGTTAGGGTTAGGGTTAGGGTTAGGGTTAGGGTTAGGAGAAGGACAAAGCGTGGAGACAAAAATGGAGTGGGGTGGCCAAGGGCATGCCAAAGCACATGCGGGGCTACAGCAAGCTTGCTCCCACGCCAACTTCTCCTTCCAGCTCTGTGAAGCCCTCCGTCGGTTCCGCTTCCGGCCCCACCTCCGATTGCCATTAGCGTTAGGGTTAGGGTTAGGGTTAGGGTTAGGAGAAGGACAAAGCGTGGAGACAAAAATGGAGTGGGGTGGCCAAGGGCATGCCAAAGCACATGCGGGGCTACAGCAAGCTTGCTCCCACGCCAACTTCTCCTTCCAGCTCTGTGAAGCCCTCCGTCGGTTCCGCTTCCGGCCCCACCTCCGATTGCCATTAGCGTTAGGGTTAGGGTTAGGGTTAGGGTTAGGAGAAGGACAAAGCGTGGAGACAAAAATGGAGTGGGGTGGCCAAGGGCATGCCAAAGCACATGCGGGGCTACAGCAAGCTTGCTCCCACGCCAACTTCTCCTTCCAGCTCTGTGAAGCCCTCCGTCGGTTCCGCTTCCGGCCCCACCTCCGATTGCCATTAGCGTTAGGGTTAGGGTTAGGGTTAGGGTTAGGAGAAGGACAAAGCGTGGAGACAAAAATGGAGTGGGGTGGCCAAGGGCATGCCAAAGCACATGCGGGGCTACAGCAAGCTTGCTCCCACGCCAACTTCTCCTTCCAGCTCTGTGAAGCCCTCCGTCGGTTCCGCTTCCGGCCCCACCTCCGATTGCCATTAGCGTTAGGGTTAGGGTTAGGGTTAGGGTTAGGGTTAGGGTTAGGAGAAGGAGAAGGCGTGGAGACAAAAATGGAGTGGGGTGGCCAAGGGCATGCCAAAGCACATGCGGGGCTACAGCAAGCTTGCTCCCACGCCAACTTCTCCTTCCAGCTCTGTGAAGCCCTCCGTCGGTTCCGCTTCCGGCCCCACCTCCGATTGCCATTAGCGTTAGGGTTAGGGTTAGGGTTAGGGTTAGGAGAAGGACAAAGCGTGGAGACAAAAATGGAGTGGGGTGGCCAAGGGCATGCCAAAGCACATGCGGGGCTACAGCAAGCTTGCTCCCACGCCAACTTCTCCTTCCAGCTCTGTGAAGCCCTCCGTCGGTTCCGCTTCCGGCCCCACCTCCGATTGCCATTAGCGTTAGGGTTAGGGTTAGGGTTAGGGTTAGGAGAAGGACAAAGCGTGGAGACAAAAATGGAGTGGGGTGGCCAAGGGCATGCCAAAGCACATGCGGGGCTACAGCAAGCTTGCTCCCACGCCAACTTCTCCTTCCAGCTCTGTGAAGCCCTCCGTCGGTTCCGCTTCCGGCCCCACCTCCGATTGCCATTAGCGTTAGGGTTAGGGTTAGGGTTAGGGTTAGGAGAAGGACAAAGCGTGGAGACAAAAATGGAGTGGGGTGGCCAAGGGCATGCCAAAGCACATGCGGGGCTACAGCAAGCTTGCTCCCACGCCAACTTCTCCTTCCAGCTCTCTGAAGCCCTCCGTCGGTTCCGCTTCCGGCCCCACATTAGATAGACATTAGCGTTAGGGTTAGGGTTAGGAGAAGGACAAAGCGTGGAGACAAAAATGGAGTGGGGTGGCCAAGGGCATGCCAAAGCACATGCGGGGCTACAGCAAGCTTGCTCCCACGCCAACTTCTCCTTCCAGCTCTGTGAAGCCCTCCGTCGGTTCCGCTTCCGGCCCCACCTCCGATTGCCATTAGCGTTAGGGTTAGGGTTAGGGTTAGGGTTAGGAGAAGGACAAAGCGTGGAGACAAAAATGGAGTGGGGTGGCCAAGGGCATGCCAAAGCACATGCGGGGCTACAGCAAGCTTGCTCCCACGCCAACTTCTCCTTCCAGCTCTGTGAAGCCCTCCGTCGGTTGCGCTTCCGGCCCCACCTCCGATTGCCATTAGCGTTAGGGTTAGGGTTAGGGTTAGGGTTAGGAGAAGGACAAAGCGTGG
>NW_027182678.1:5000-7500 GCF_040807025.1 Struthio camelus
GCCCGCGACCCGCCAGCCGCACGCTTCCGAGCTCCTTCGCTCGCCTCACCGGCCTCCAGCTCCGCCGCCCCGGAGACGGCACCCAACACCCGCCTGCACACACGCAGCCTCCCGAGCGACGCCACGCACTCGCCCGTCCCTTCCGCGGGCAGACGCCTGGCGGCAGGCAGACGGGCGAGGCGGGACGGACGGGGAACGGCGCCCGCTCTCCCCGCCTCCACGCGGAGACCGGGAGGGGCCGCCCCCGCCCGCCCGCCCGCCGCCCGCCTGCCGCCCAGCGAAGCCGGGTCGGGCAGAGCGAGGCAGGCGCGCCGGATGGCGGAGTGCCGGGGCAGGGCGGGGGGGGGAGGGAAGGAAGGGTGCCGCCGACGGCCACGGCGGGAGACTGAGAGCACCGGCCAGGGAGGAGAAGGGATGCGCTGGGGCTCGGCGTCCGCACCACCCGCGGTGGGGGCTCGCCGTCCCGGCGGCGAGCACGCGCTCGCGCCGGGGTCGCGCGTTCGAGGCAGGCCGGCGCAAGCCGACCGCGCGGCGTCTCTCCGCCGAGACCAGACCGCGGAGAGAGGGGGCAGGGTACCCCTCTCCGTCCCGGCTGCCCGCGGGGCATGCACGGGCCGCGCCGGCGGGCATGGGGGGGTGCGGCGCCCGCGCGCGCCGACCCCCCGGCCCCTCCGGCAGCACGCCCGGCTGCCCCCCGGGTCGCATCGGGCCGCCCGAGTCTTTAAACCCCCGCCCGGCTCTCCGACCGAGAACCCTCGGGCCCGGAGCCCGGGGCCCATGGCCATCCCTACCCGGGGGGGCCGCTACCGGCGGCCGCGGTGGCCGGAGGCCCTCCTCCTTCCTCCCAGCGCGCCCCCCCCCCCCCCGCCGCCCCCCGCCACCCCCGGCCCGGCCGACTCGCAGCGCGGCCCCCACGGCACGGCGTGGGGCGGCTGGAGCGGTTGGGGGGGGGGGGGAAGGGAGGGGAGGAGGAAGCGTGGAAGGCCGGCAGGGCACGGCCGGTGCGGCACGCGCAGCGCAGCGCCCGGGAGGAGCACGCTGGCACACGGGACCACACGGGTGGGTCACCGAGGGGAGGCAGGAGAAGCGCGGACGCTAGGTACCTGGCCCTGGGGTGAGGGAAACGACCTGAAATCCCCGCGGGGGTGCCTCCCCCGCCGCCGCCCGCCGCCGGGCCACCGCCGCCTCGCGGCGACGGCGGCAGCCTCAGCGGCAGCGACGAGGCGGGGCGCGGAGGGGAACCCGGCACCCGCCAGCCGGCTCCAGCGCCCCTCGGCGGAGCGTCCACCCGCGGGGTGCGCCCGACACCCACCGCCACGACCTCGTCCTCCTCCCGGGGCCCGGGGTTTCCCTCAGTAACCCGGCGCCGGGTGGCAGCTGCGCCCGGGAGGAGAGCCGTGGTTTGGGCCGCCCGCTCGGGCACGACACGTCGCCTCGCGTGGCCTCGCGCGACGCCCCCGCTTGGGGTCCGCCGCGGCGCGGCGCCCGCCCCGCGCGCCGTCCCGGAACGCCTGTCCGCACCGCCTCTGCTAGACGGGCTGCTCCGCCGCAGCCCGCCCCGGGTCCGCCCCCCACAGCTTAGGAGTGGGGACCCGTGGGACCCGTCCCAACCCGGAATGCGATCTCGCTCGCGTCTCCACCCGCCGCTTCCTCCCGCGGGCACCGGGGGAGCAAGCCCCGCCGACCCTCCCACGCACTGCCGCCCGCTCTGCCGGGCCCTCCCCCGGGCCGGACCCTCCCCTGCCCCGGCGGCGGCGGATCACCGTCGGGCGAAGGGGCGGGGGCGGCGCTCGGAGACGGGCACCGGCGGCGGGCGCCAGCGGAGGCGAGAGGGCAGACGGGGACGGTCCCCCACCGGCGGCGGGGAATCGGCGGCGGGCTTTCGGCGAGCGAGCCCCCGCGCTAGCGGGCCTCGGGAGGGCCGTACACCCGCCGGCGGGCCGAGCCCCATGCTCGGCCCTGTGGCGCAGAGTGCGGGACAGGTGAACTCGGGTTCACGCACGGCAACCGGGACACGGCGGGCAGGGGACCACACCGGTGTTCAGTGCCGTCGGCATCGGCAACGAGGCGCGGTGGCCCGGCAGCGGCCCGGCGGTGGGCCGGCGCAGGTTTTGGAATGCCACGGTGGGCCGAAACCCCTCTTCCTCACAGTGAGGCTCGCACGGCCCGCCGGCCCTTCCCCGGCGCGCCCCGCGGTCTCGCTCGCTCTCGCGTGGCTGTCTCGCTCGCCAGAGGGCCGGGAGGCCCCCCCCCCCCCCCAAACTCCGGGCCGCCCCCCCCCCCTCCGCTTGCGCGCTGTCGCCCGTGACACGGGCCGCGCCGCCGGCCCTCCGCACTGCTTTGTCCGTCCGTCCCGCCGGACCCTCCCCTCCGCCGGCGGGGGGCCCCCCCCCCCCCCGGGCCCCGACCCTTCCCCGGGCCCCGGCCCCGGCTCCCTCCTTCTTCCTTCCCCTAGCCCGCTCCCGGTGAACGGCAGCGAGGTCCTCGGGGGAGTCAGGTG
>NW_027182678.1:20000-22500 GCF_040807025.1 Struthio camelus
CCTCGCTCCCGACCTGGGACAACCCCTTTCTCGCTTCGAGTCCGGCCCAGGCGCCCGGCTCGGCCTGGCCCAGCAGGGAGCGGCGCGCCAGCCGCGCCACCTGCCTCAGGGACCGGGGTGTGGGTCCCCGCGGAGCCCCGGCGTCGGAGCCCGGCCGCCGCTGGGAGCGGCGCCACCCGCTGCCCGCGCGCCCGCAACCCGCCAGCCGCACGCTTCCGAGCTCCTTCGCTCGCCTCACCGGCCTCCAGCTCCGCCGCCCCGGAGACGGCACCCAACACCCGCCTGCACACACGCAGCCTCCCGAGCGACGCCACGCACTCGCCCGTCCCTTCCGCGGGCAGACGCCTGGCGGCAGGCAGACGGGCGAGGCGGGACGGACGGGGAACGGCGCCCGCTCTCCCCGCCTCCACGCGGAGACCGGGAGGGGCCGCCCCCGCCCGCCCGCCCGCCGCCCGCCTGCCGCCCAGCGAAGCCGGGTCGGGCAGAGCGAGGCAGGCGCGCCGGATGGCGGAGTGCCGGGGCAGGGCGGGGGGGGGAGGGAAGGAAGGGTGCCGCCGACGGCCACGGCGGGAGACTGAGAGCACCGGCCAGGGAGGAGAAGGGATGCGCTGGGGCTCGGCGTCCGCACCACCCGCGGTGGGGGCTCGCCGTCCCGGCGGCGAGCACGCGCTCGCGCCGGGGTCGCGCGTTCGAGGCAGGCCGGCGCAAGCCGACCGCGCGGCGTCTCTCCGCCGAGACCAGACCGCGGAGAGAGGGGGCAGGGTACCCCTCTCCGTCCCGGCTGCCCGCGGGGCATGCACGGGCCGCGCCGGCGGGCATGGGGGGGTGCGGCGCCCGCGCGCGCCGACCCCCCGGCCCCTCCGGCAGCACGCCCGGCTGCCCCCCGGGTCGCATCGGGCCGCCCGAGTCTTTAAACCCCCGCCCGGCTCTCCGACCGAGAACCCTCGGGCCCGGAGCCCGGGGCCCATGGCCATCCCTACCCGGGGGGGCCGCTACCGGCGGCCGCGGTGGCCGGAGGCCCTCCTCCTTCCTCCCAGCGCGCCCCCCCCCCCCCCGCCGCCCCCCGCCACCCCCGGCCCGGCCGACTCGCAGCGCGGCCCCCACGGCACGGCGTGGGGCGGCTGGAGCGGTTGGGGGGGGGGGGGAAGGGAGGGGAGGAGGAAGCGTGGAAGGCCGGCAGGGCACGGCCGGTGCGGCACGCGCAGCGCAGCGCCCGGGAGGAGCACGCTGGCACACGGGACCACACGGGTGGGTCACCGAGGGGAGGCAGGAGAAGCGCGGACGCTAGGTACCTGGCCCTGGGGTGAGGGAAACGACCTGAAATCCCCGCGGGGGTGCCTCCCCCGCCGCCGCCCGCCGCCGGGCCACCGCCGCCTCGCGGCGACGGCGGCAGCCTCAGCGGCAGCGACGAGGCGGGGCGCGGAGGGGAACCCGGCACCCGCCAGCCGGCTCCAGCGCCCCTCGGCGGAGCGTCCACCCGCGGGGTGCGCCCGACACCCACCGCCACGACCTCGTCCTCCTCCCGGGGCCCGGGGTTTCCCTCAGTAACCCGGCGCCGGGTGGCAGCTGCGCCCGGGAGGAGAGCCGTGGTTTGGGCCGCCCGCTCGGGCACGACACGTCGCCTCGCGTGGCCTCGCGCGACGCCCCCGCTTGGGGTCCGCCGCGGCGCGGCGCCCGCCCCGCGCGCCGTCCCGGAACGCCTGTCCGCACCGCCTCTGCTAGACGGGCTGCTCCGCCGCAGCCCGCCCCGGGTCCGCCCCCCACAGCTTAGGAGTGGGGACCCGTGGGACCCGTCCCAACCCGGAATGCGATCTCGCTCGCGTCTCCACCCGCCGCTTCCTCCCGCGGGCACCGGGGGAGCAAGCCCCGCCGACCCTCCCACGCACTGCCGCCCGCTCTGCCGGGCCCTCCCCCGGGCCGGACCCTCCCCTGCCCCGGCGGCGGCGGATCACCGTCGGGCGAAGGGGCGGGGGCGGCGCTCGGAGACGGGCACCGGCGGCGGGCGCCAGCGGAGGCGAGAGGGCAGACGGGGACGGTCCCCCACCGGCGGCGGGGAATCGGCGGCGGGCTTTCGGCGAGCGAGCCCCCGCGCTAGCGGGCCTCGGGAGGGCCGTACACCCGCCGGCGGGCCGAGCCCCATGCTCGGCCCTGTGGCGCAGAGTGCGGGACAGGTGAACTCGGGTTCACGCACGGCAACCGGGACACGGCGGGCAGGGGACCACACCGGTGTTCAGTGCCGTCGGCATCGGCAACGAGGCGCGGTGGCCCGGCAGCGGCCCGGCGGTGGGCCGGCGCAGGTTTTGGAATGCCACGGTGGGCCGAAACCCCTCTTCCTCACAGTGAGGCTCGCACGGCCCGCCGGCCCTTCCCCGGCGCGCCCCGCGGTCTCGCTCGCTCTCGCGTGGCTGTCTCGCTCGCCAGAGGGCCGGGAGGCCCCCCCCCCCCCCAAACTCCGGGCCGCCCCCCCCCCCTCCGCTTGCGCGCTGTCGCCCGTGACACG
>NW_027182678.1:35000-37500 GCF_040807025.1 Struthio camelus
CCGGGCAGCTTTCGCAGCCCCCTGAGGGCCCCCATCCGCTCTGCCTCCCTCCTCACGCCGACGCCGGCTGCTGAGCAAGGGACAGCGGAGAGAGAGGGCACGCCTCACTGACCGTACAAGCACAGAGGGAAAAAAAAAGGGGGGGGGGGGGAGAACAGACCCGAACGAGAGGGGCGGGGAGCCCTCGCTCCCGACCTGGGACAACCCCTTTCTCGCTTCGAGTCCGGCCCAGGCGCCCGGCTCGGCCTGGCCCAGCAGGGAGCGGCGCGCCAGCCGCGCCACCTGCCTCAGGGACCGGGGTGTGGGTCCCCGCGGAGCCCCGGCGTCGGAGCCCGGCCGCCGCTGGGAGCGGCGCCACCCGCTGCCCGCGCGCCCGCGACCCGCCAGCCGCACGCTTCCGAGCTCCTTCGCTCGCCTCACCGGCCTCCAGCTCCGCCGCCCCGGAGACGGCACCCAACACCCGCCTGCACACACGCAGCCTCCCGAGCGACGCCACGCACTCGCCCGTCCCTTCCGCGGGCAGACGCCTGGCGGCAGGCAGACGGGCGAGGCGGGACGGACGGGGAACGGCGCCCGCTCTCCCCGCCTCCACGCGGAGACCGGGAGGGGCCGCCCCCGCCCGCCCGCCCGCCGCCCGCCTGCCGCCCAGCGAAGCCGGGTCGGGCAGAGCGAGGCAGGCGCGCCGGATGGCGGAGTGCCGGGGCAGGGCGGGGGGGGGGAGGGAAGGAAGGGTGCCGCCGACGGCCACGGCGGGAGACTGAGAGCACCGGCCAGGGAGGAGAAGGGATGCGCTGGGGCTCGGCATCCGCACCACCCGCGGTGGGGGCTCGCCGTCCCGGCGGCGAGCACGCGCTCGCGCCGGGGTCGCGCGTTCGAGGCAGGCCGGCGCAAGCCGACCGCGCGGCGTCTCTCCGCCGAGACCAGACCGCGGAGAGAGGGGGCAGGGTACCCCTCTCCGTCCCGGCTGCCCGCGGGGCATGCACGGGCCGCGCCGGCGGGCATGGGGGGGTGCGGCGCCCGCGCGCGCCGACCCCCCGGCCCCTCCGGCAGCACGCCCGGCTGCCCCCCGGGTCGCATCGGGCCGCCCGAGTCTTTAAACCCCCGCCCGGCTCTCCGACCGAGAACCCTCGGGCCCGGAGCCCGGGGCCCATGGCCATCCCTACCCGGGGGGGCCGCTACCGGCGGCCGCGGTGGCCGGAGGCCCTCCTCCTTCCTCCCAGCGCGCCCCCCCCCCCCCGCCGCCCCCCGCCGCCCCCGGCCCGGCCGACTCGCAGCGCGGCCCCCACGGCACGGCGTGGGGCGGCTGGAGCGGTTGGGGGGGGGGGGGGAAGGGAGGGGAGGAGGAAGCGTGGAAGGCCGGCAGGGCACGGCCGGTGCGGCACGCGCAGCGCAGCGCCCGGGAGGAGCACGCTGGCACACGGGACCACACGGGTGGGTCACCGAGGGGAGGCAGGAGAAGCGCGGACGCTAGGTACCTGGCCCTGGGGTGAGGGAAACGACCTGAAATCCCCGCGGGGGTGCCTCCCCCGCCGCCGCCCGCCGCCGGGCCACCGCCGCCTCGCGGCGACGGCGGCAGCCTCAGCGGCAGCGACGAGGCGGGGCGCGGAGGGGAACCCGGCACCCGCCAGCCGGCTCCAGCGCCCCTCGGCGGAGCGTCCACCCGCGGGGTGCGCCCGACACCCACCGCCACGACCTCGTCCTCCTCCCGGGGCCCGGGGTTTCCCTCAGTAACCCGGCGCCGGGTGGCAGCTGCGCCCGGGAGGAGAGCCGTGGTTTAGGCCGCCCGCTCGGGCACGACACGTCGCCTCGCGTGGCCTCGCGCGACGCCCCCGCTTGGGGTCCGCCGCGGCGCGGCGCCCGCCCCGCGCGCCGTCCCGGAACGCCTGTCCGCACCGCCTCTGCTAGACGGGCTGCTCCGCCGCAGCCCGCCCCGGGTCCGCCCCCCACAGCTTAGGAGTGGGGACCCGTGGGACCCGTCCCAACCCGGAATGCGATCTCGCTCGCGTCTCCACCCGCCGCTTCCTCCCGCGGGCACCGGGGGAGCAAGCCCCGCCGACCCTCCCACGCACTGCCGCCCGCTCTGCCGGGCCCTCCCCCGGGCCGGACCCTCCCCTGCCCCGGCGGCGGCGGATCACCGTCGGGCGAAGGGGCGGGGGCGGCGCTCGGAGACGGGCACCGGCGGCGGGCGCCAGCGGAGGCGAGAGGGCAGACGGGGACGGTCCCCCACCGGCGGCGGGGAATCGGCGGCGGGCTTTCGGCGAGCGAGCCCCCGCGCTAGCGGGCCTCGGGAGGGCCGTACACCCGCCGGCGGGCCGAGCCCCATGCTCGGCCCTGTGGCGCAGAGTGCGGGACAGGTGAACTCGGGTTCACGCACGGCAACCGGGACACGGCGGGCAGGGGACCACACCGGTGTTCAGTGCCGTCGGCATCGGCAACGAGGCGCGGTGGCCCGGCAGCGGCCCGGCGGTGGGCCGGCGCAGGTTTTGGAATGCCACGGTGG
>NW_027182679.1:0-42731 GCF_040807025.1 Struthio camelus
GGCCCGCGGCGGGCTCGGCGGGCTCGCCCCCGCCCGCCGCGGGCCCTGGCTCGTCGGCGCGGGCCTCGCCGAGCTCGCCGTGGCCCGCGGCGGGCTCGGCGGGCTCGCCCCCGCCCGCCGCGGGCCCTGGCGCGTTGGCGCGGGCCTCGCCGAGCTCGCCGTGGCCCGCGGCGGGTTCGGCGGGCTCGCCCCCGCCCGCCGCGGGCCCTTGCGCGTCGGCGCGGGCCTCGCCGAGCCCGCCGTGGCCGGCGGCGGGCTCGGCGGGCTCGCCCCCGCCCGCCGCGGGCCCTGGCGCGTCAGCGCGGGCCTCGCCGAGCTCGCCGTGGCCCGCGGCGGGCTCGGCGGGCTCGCCCCCGCCCGCCCCTGGCCCTGGCGCGTCGGCGCGGGCCTCGCCGAGCTCGCCGTGGCCCGCGGCGGGCTCGGCGGGCTCGCCCCCGCCCGCCGCGGGCCCTGGCGCGTCGGCGCGGGCCTCGCCGAGCTCGCCGTGGCCCGCGGCGGGCTCGGCGGGCTCGCCCCCGCCCGCCGCGAGCCCTGGCGCGTCCGCGCGGGCCTCGCCGAGCTCGCCGTGGCCCGCGGCGGGCTCGGCGGGCTCGCCCCCGCCCGCCGCGGGCCCTGGCGCGTCGGCGCGGGCCTCGCCGAGCTCGCCGTGGCCCGCGGCGGGCTCGGCGGGCTCGCCCCCGCCCGCCCCGGGCCCTGGCTCGTCGGCGCGGGCCTCGCCGAGCTCGCCGTGGCCCGCGGCGGGCTCGGCGGGCTCGCCCCCGCCCGCCCGGGCCCTGGCGCGTCGGCGCGGGCCTCGCCGAGCTCGCCGTGTCCCGCGGCGGGCTCGGCGGGCTCGCCCCCGCCCGCCCCTGGCCCTGGCGCGTCGGCGTGGGCCTCGCCGAGCTCGCCGTGGCCCGCGGCAGGCTCGGCGGGCTCGCCCCCACCCGCCCCGGGCCCTGGCGCGTCGGCGCGGGCCTCGCCGAGCTCGCCGTGTCCCGCGGCGGGCTCGGCGGGCTCGCCCCCGCCCGCCCCTGGCCCTGGCGCGTCGGCGTGGGCCTCGCCGAGCTCGCCGTGGCCCGCGGCAGGCTCGGCGGGCTCGCCCCCGCCCGCCCCGGGCCCTGACGCGTCAGCGCGGGCCTCGCCGAGCTCGCCGTGGCCCGCGGCGGGCTCGGCGGGCTCGCCCCCGCCCGCCGCGGGCCCTGGCGCGTCGGCGCGGGCCACGCCGAGCTCGCCGTGGCCCGCGGCGGGCTCGGCGGGCTCGCCCCCGCCCGCCCCGGGCCCTTGCGCGTCGGCGCGGGCCTCGCCGAGCTCGCCGTGGCCCGCGGCGGGCTCGGCGGGCTCGCCCCCGCCCACCCCTGGCCCTGATGCGTCAGCGCGGGCCTCGCCGAGCTCGCCGTGGCCCGCGGCGGGCTCGGCGGGCTCGCCCCCGCCCGCCGCGGGCCCTGGCGCGTCGGCGCGGGCCTCGCCGAGCTCGCCGTGGCCCGCGGCGGGCTCGGCGGGCTCGCCCCCGCCCGCCCCTGGCCCTGGCGCGTCGGCGCGGGCCTCGCTGAGCTCGCCGTGGCCCGCGGCGGGCTCGGCGGGCTCGCCCCCGCACGCCGCGAGCCCTGGCGCGTCGGCGCGGGCCTCGCCGAGCTCGCCGTGGCCCGCGGCGGGCTCGGCGGGCTCGCCCCCGCCCGCCCCGGGCCCTGGCGCGTCGGCGCGGGCCTCGGCGAGCTCGCCGTGGCCCGCGGCGGGCTCGGCGGGCTCGCCCCCGCCCGCCGCGGGCCCTGGCTCGTCGGCGCGGGCCTCGCCGAGCTCGCCGTGGCCCGCGGCGGGCTCGGCGGGCTCGCCCCCGCCCGCCGCGGGCCCTGGCGCGTTGGCGCGGGCCTCGCCGAGCTCGCCGTGGCCCGCGGCGGGCTCGGCGGGCTCGCCCCCGCCCGCCGCGGGCCCTTGCGCGTCGGCGCGGGCCTCGCCGAGCCCGCCGTGGCCGGCGGCGGGCTCGGCGGGCTCGCCCCCGCCCGCCGCGGGCCCTGGCGCGTCAGCGCGGGCCTCGCCGAGCTCGCCGTGGCCCGCGGCGGGCTCGGCGGGCTCGCCCCCGCCCGCCCCTGGCCCTGGCGCGTCGGCGCGGGCCTCGCCGAGCTCGCCGTGGCCCGCGGCGGGCTCGGCGGGCTCGCCCCCGCCCGCCGCGGGCCCTGGCGCGTCGGCGCGGGCCTCGCCGAGCTCGCCGTGGCCCGCGGCGGGCTCGGCGGGCTCGCCCCCGCCCGCCGCGAGCCCTGGCGCGTTGGCGCGGGCCTCGCCGAGCTCGCCGTGGCCCGCGGCGGGCTCGGCGGGCTCGCCCCCGCCCGCCGCGGGCCCTGGCGCGTCGGCGCGGGCCTCGCCGAGCTCGCCGTGGCCCGCGGCGGGCTCGGCGGGCTCGCCCCCGCCCGCCCCGGGCCCTGGCTCGTCGGCGCGGGCCTCGCCGAGCTCGCCGTGGCCCGCGGCGGGCTCGGCGGGCTCGCCCCCGCCCGCCCCGGGCCCTGGCGCGTCGGCGCGGGCCTCGCCGAGCTCGCCGTGGCCCGCGGCGGGCTCGGCGGGCTCGCCCCCGCCCGCCCCTGGCCCTGGCGCGTCGGCGTGGGCCTCGCCGAGCTCGCCGTGGCCCGCGGCAGGCTCGGCGGGCTCGCCCCCGCCCGCCGCGGGCCCTGGCGCGTCGGCGCGGGCCTCGCCGAGCTCGCCGTGGCCCGCGGCGGGCTCGGCGGGCTCGCCCCCGCCCGCTGCGGGCCCTGGTGCGTCGGCGCGGGCCTCGCCGAGCTCGCCGTGGCCCGCGCCGGGCTCGGCGGGCTCGCCCCCGCCCGCCCCGGGCCCTGGCACGTCGGCGCGGGCCTCGCCGAGCTCGCCGTGGCCCGCGGCGGGCTCGGCGGGCTCGCCCCCGCCCGCCGCGGGCCCTGGCGCGTCGGCGCGGGCCTCGCCGAGCTCGCCGTGGCCCGCGGCGGGCTCAGCGGGCTCGCCCCCGCCCGCCGCGGGCCCTTGCGCGTCGGCGCGGGCCTCGCCGAGCTCGCCGTGGCCCGCGGCGGGCTCGGCGGGCTCGCCCCCGCCCACCCCTGGCCCTGGCGCGTCGGCGCGGGCCACGCCGAGCTCGCCGTGGCCCGCGGCGGGCTCGGCGGGCTGGCCCCCGCCCGCCCCGGGCCCTTGCGCGTCGGCGCGGGCCTCGCCGAGCTCGCCGTGGCCCGCGGCGGGCTCGGCGGGCTCGTCCCCGCCCACCCCTGGCCCTGACGCGTCAGCGCGGGCCTCGCCGAGCTCGCCGTGGCCCGCGGCGGGCTCGGCGGGCTCGCCCCCGCCCGCCGCGGGCCCTGGCGCGTCGGCGCGGGCCTCGCCGAGCTCGCCGTGGCCCGCGGCGGGCTCGGCGGGTTCGCCCCCGCCCGCCCCGGGCCCTGGCGCGTCGGCGCGGGCCTCGCCGAGCTCGCCGTGGCCCGCGGCGGGCTCGGCGGGCTCGCCCCCGCCCGCCGCGGGCCCTGGCGCGTCGGCGCGGGCCTCGGCGAGCTCGCCGTGGCCCGCGGCGGGCTCGGCGGGCTCGCCCCCGCCCGCCCCGGGCCCTGGCTCGTCGGCGCGGGCCTCGCCGAGCTCGCCGTGGCCCGCGGCGGGCTCGGCGGGCTCGCCCCCGCCCGCCGCGGGCCCTGGCGCGTCGGCGCGGGCCTCGCCGAGCTCGCCGTGGCCCGCGGCGGGCTCGGCGGGCTCGCCCCCGCCCGCCGCGGGCCCTGGCGCGTCGGCGCGGGCCTCGCCGAGCTCGCCGTGGCCCGCGGCGGGCTCGGCGGGCTCGCCCCCGCCCGCCCCTGGCCCTGGCGCGTCGGCGCGGGCCTCGCCGAGCTCGCCGTGGCCCGCGGCGGGCTCGGCGGGCTCGCCCCCGCCCGCCCCTGGCCCTGGCGCGTCGGCGCGGGCCTCGCCGAGCTCGCCGTGGCCCGCGGCGGGCTCGGCGGGCTCGCCCCCGCCCGCCGCGGGCCCTGGCGCGTCGGCGCGGGCCTCGCCGAGCTCGCCGTGGCCCGCGGCGGGCTCGGCGGGCTCGCCCCCGCCCGCCGCGGGCCCTGGCGCGTCGGCGCGGGCATCGCCGAGCTCGCCGTGGCCCGCGGCGGGCTCGGCGGGCTCGCCCCCGCCCGCCCCTGGCCCTGGCGCGTCGGCGCGGGCCTCGCCGAGCTCGCCGTGGCCCGCGGCGGGCTCGGCGGGCTCGCCCCCGCCCGCCGCGGGCCCTGGCGCGTCGGCGCGGGCCTCGCCGAGCTCGCCGTGGCCCGCGGCGGGCTCGGCGGGCTCGCCCCCGCCCGCCCCGGGCCCTTGCGCGTCAGCGCGGGCCTCGCCGAGCTCGCCGTGGCCCGCGGCGGGCTCGGCGGGCTCGCCCCCGCCCGCCCCTGGCCCTGACGCGTCAGCGCGGGCCTCGCCGAGCTCGCCGTGGCCCGCGGCGGGCTCGGCGGGCTCGCCCCCGCCCGCCGCGGGCCTTGGCGCGTCGGCGCGGGCATCGCCGAGCTCGCCGTGGCCCGCGGCGGGCTCGGCGGGCTCGCCCCCGCCCGCCCCGGGCCCTGGCGCGTCGGCGCGGGCCTCGCCGAGCTCGCCGTGGCCCGCGGCGGGCTCGGCGGGCTCGCCCCGCCCGCCGCGGGCCCTGGCGCGTCGGCGCGGGCCTCGCCGAGCTCGCCGTGGCCCGCGGCGGGCTCGGCGGGCTCGCCCCCGCCCGCCGCGAGCCCTGGCGCGTCCGCGCGGGCCTCGCCGAGCTCGCCGTGGCCCGCGGCGGGCTCGGCGGGCTCGCCCCCGCCCGCCGCGGGCCCTGGCGCGTCGGCGCGGGCCTCGCCGAGCTCGCCGTGGCCCGCGGCGGGCTCGGCGGGCTCGCCCCCGCCCGCCCCGGGCCCTGGCTCGTCGGCGCGGGCCTCGCCGAGCTCGCCGTGGCCCGCGGCGGGCTCGGCGGGCTCGCCCCCGCCCGCCCCGGGCCCTGGCGCGTCGGCGCGGGCCTCGCCGAGCTCGCCGTGTCCCGCGGCGGGCTCGGCGGGCTCGCCCCCGCCCGCCCCTGGCCCTGGCGCATCGGCGTGGGCCTCGCCGAGCTCGCCGTGGCCCGCGGCAGGCTCGGCGGGCTCGCCCCCGCCCGCCGCGGGCCCTGGCGCGTCGGCGCGGGCCTCGCCGAGCTCGCCGTGGCCCGCGGCGGGCTCGGCGGGCTCGCCCCCGCCCGCCGCGGGCCCTGGTGCGTCGGCGCGGGCCTCGCCGAGCTCGCCGTGGCCCGCGCCGGGCTCGGCGGGCTCGCCCCCGCCCGCCCCGGGCCCTGGCACGTCGGCGCGGGCCTCGCCGAGCTCGCCGTGGCCCGCGGCGGGCTCGGCGGGCTCGCCCCCGCCCGCCGCGGGCCCTGGCGCGTCGGCGCGGGCCTCGCCGAGCTCGCCGTGGCCCGCGGCGGGCTCGGCGGGCTCGCCCCCGCCCACCCCTGGCCCTGACGCGTCAGCGCGGGCCACGCCGAGCTCGCCGTGGCCCGCGGCGGGCTCGGCGGGCTCGCCCCCGCCCGCCGCGGGCCCTGGCGCGTCGGCGCGGGCCTCGCCGAGCCCGCCGTGGCCCGCGGCGGGCTCGGCGGGGCTCGCCCCCGCCCGCCCCTGGCCCTGGCGCGTCGGCGTGGGCCTCGCCGAGCTCGCCGTGGCCCGCGGCAGGCTCGGCGGGCTCGCCCCCGCCCGCCGCGGGCCCTGGCGCGTCGGCGCGGGCCTCGCCGAGCTCGCCGTGGCCCGCGGCGGGCTCGGCGGGCTCGCCCCCGCCCGCCGCGGGCCCTGGCGCGTCGGCGCGGGCCTCGCCGAGCTCGCCGTGGCCCGCGGCGGGCTCGGCGGGCTCGCCCCCGCCCGCCGCGGGCCCTGGCGCGTTGGCGCGGGCCTCGCCGAGCTCGCCGTGGCCCGCGGCGGGCTCGGCGGGCTCGCCCCCGCCCGCCGCGGGCCCTGGCGCGTCGGCGCGGGCCTCGCCGAGCTCGCCGTGGCCCGCGGCGGGCTCGGCGGGCTCGCCCCCGCCCGCCCCGGGCCCTGGCGCGTCGGCGCGGGCCTCGCCGAGCTCGCGGTGGCCCGCGGCGGGCTCGGCGGGCTCGCCCCCGCCCGCCGCGGGCCCTGGCGCGTCGGCGCGGGCCTCGCCGAGCTCGCCGTGGCCCGCGGCGGGCTCGGCGGGCTCGCCCCCGCCCGCCGCGGGCCCTGGCGCGTCGGCGCGGGCCTCGCCGAGCTCGCCGTGGCCCGCGGCGGGCTCGGCGGGCTCGCCCCCGCCCGCCCCGGGCCCTGACGCGTCGGCGCGGGCCTCGCCGAGCTCGCCGTGGCCCGCGGCGGGCTCGGCGGGCTCGCCCCCGCCCGCCGCGGGCCTTGGCGCGTCGGCGCGGGCATCGCCGAGCTCGCCGTGGCCCGCGGCGGGCTCGGCGGGCTCGCCCCCGCCCGCCGCGGGCCCTGGCGCGTCGGCGCGGGCCTCGCCGAGCTCGCCGTGGCCCGCGGCGGGCTCGGCGGGCTCGCCCCCGCCCGCCGCGGGCCCTGGCGCGTCGGCGCGGGCCTCGCCGAGCTCGCCGTGGCCCGCGCCGGGCTCGGCGGGCTCGCCCCCGCCCGCCGCGGGCCCTGGCGCGTCGGCGCGGGCCTCGCCGAGCTCGCCGTGGCCCGCGGCGGGCTCGGCGGGCTCGCCCCCGCCCGCCGCGGGCCCTGGCGCGTCGGCGCGGGCCTCGCCGAGCTCGCCGTGGCCCGCGGCGGGCTCGGCGGGCTGGCCCCCGCCCGCCCCGGGCCCTTGCGCGTCGGCGCGGGCCTCGCCGAGCTCGCCGTGGCCCGCGGCGGGCTCGGCGGGCTCGTCCCCGCCCACCCCTGGCCCTGACGCGTCAGCGCGGGCCTCGCCGAGCTCGCCGTGGCCCGCGGCGGGCTCGGCGGGCTCGCCCCCGCCCGCCGCGGGCCCTGGCGCGTCGGCGCGGGCCTCGCCGAGCTCGCCGTGGCCCGCGGCGGGCTCGGCGGGTTCGCCCCCGCCCGCCCCGGGCCCTGGCGCGTCGGCGCGGGCCTCGCCGAGCTCGCCGTGGCCCGCGGCGGGCTCGGCGGGCTCGCCCCCGCCCGCCGCGGGCCCTGGCGCGTCCGCGCGGGCCTCGGCGAGCTCGCCGTGGCCCGCGGCGGGCTCGGCGGGCTCGCCCCCGCCCGCCGCGGGCCCTGGCTCGTCGGCGCGGGCCTCGCCGAGCTCGCCGTGGCCCGCGGCGGGCTCGGCGGGCTCGCCCCCGCCCGCCCCGGGCCCTGGCGCGTCGGCGCGGGCCTCGCCGAGCTCGCCGTGGCCCGCGGCGGGCTCGGCGGGCTCGCCCCCGCCCGCCGCGGGCCCTGGCGCGTCGGCGCGGGCCTCGCCGAGCTCGCCGTGGCCCGCGGCGGGCTCGGCGGGCTCGCCCCCGCCCGCCGCGGGCCCTGGCGCGTCGGCGCGGGCCTCGCCGAGCTCACCGTGGCCCGCGGCGGGCTCGGCGGGCTCGCCCCCGCCCGCCGCGAGCCCTGGCGCGTCCGCGCGGGCCTCGCCGAGCTCGCCGTGGCCCGCGGCGGGCTCGGCGGGCTTGCCCCCGCCCGCCCCTGGCCCTGGCGCGTCGGCGCGGGCCTCGCCGAGCTCGCCGTGGCCCGCGGCGGGCTCGGCGGGCTCGCCCCCGCCCGCCGCGGGCCCTGGCGCGTCGGCGCGGGCCTCGCCGAGCTCGCCGTGGCCCGCGGCGGGCTCGGCGGGCTCGCCCCCGCCCGCCGCGGGCCCTGGCGCGTCGGCGCGGGCCTCGCCGAGCTCGCCGTGGCCCGCGGCGGGCTCGGCGGGCTCGCCCCCGCCCGCCGCGGGCCCTGGCGCGTCGGCGCGGGCCTCGCCGAGCTCGCCGTGGCCCGCGGCGGGCTCGGCGGGCTCGCCCCCGCCCGCCCCTGGCCCTGGCGCGTCGGCGTGGGCCTCGCCGAGCTCGCCGTGGCCCGCGGCGGGCTCGGCGGGCTCGCCCCCGCCCGCCGCGGGCCCTGGCGCGTCGGCGCGGGCCTCGCCGAGCTCGCCGTGGCCCGCGGCGGGCTCGGCGGGCTCGCCCCCACCCGCCGCGGGCCCTGGCGCGTCGGCGCGGGCCTCGCCGAGCTCGCCGTGGCCCGCGGCGGGCTCGGCGGGCTCGCCCCCGCCCGCCGCGGGCCCTGGCGCGTCGGCGCGGGCATCGCCGAGCTCGCCGTGGCCCGCGGCGGGCTCGGCGGGCTCGCCCCCGCCCGCCGCGGGCCCTGGCGCGTCGGCGCGGGCCTCGCCGAGCTCGCCGTGGCCCGCGGCGGGCTCGGCGGGCTCGCCCCCGCCCGCCGCGGGCCCTGGCTCGTCGGCGCGGGCCTCGCCGAGCTCGCCGTGGCCCGCGGCGGGCTCGGCGGGCTCGCCCCCGCCCGCCGCGGGCCCTGGCGCGTCGGCGCGGGCCACGCCGAGCTCGCCGTGGCCCGCGGCGGGCTCGGCGGGCTCGCCCCCGCCCGCCCCGGGCCCTTGCGCGTCGGCGCGGGCCTCGCCGAGCTCGCCGTGGCCCGCGGCGGGCTCGGCGGGCTCGCCCCCGCCCACCCCGGGCCCTGACGCGTCAGCGCGGGCCTCGCCGAGCTCGCCGTGGCCCGCGGCGGGCTCGGCGGGCTCGCCCCCGCCCGCCGCGGGCCCTGGCGCGTCGGCGCGGGCCTCGCCGAGCTCGCCGTGGCCCGCGGCGGGCTCGGCGGGCTCGCCCCCGCCCGCCGCGGGCCCTGGCGCGTCGGCGCGGGCCTCGCCGAGCTCGCCGTGGCCCGCGGCGGGCTCGGCGGGCTCGCCCCCGCCCGCCGCGGGCCCTGGGGCGTCGGCGCGGGCCTCGCCGAGCTCGCCGTGGCCCGCGGCGGGCTCGGCGGGCTCGCCCCCGCCCGCCGCGGGCCCTGGCGCGTCGGCGCGGGCCTCGCCGAGCTCGCCGTGGCCCGCGGCGGGCTCGGCGGGCTCGCCCCCGCCCGCCCCTGGCCCTGGCGCGTCGGCGCGGGCCTCGCCGAGCTCGCCGTGGCCCGCGGCGGGCTCGGCGGGCTCGCCCCCGCCCGCCGCGGGCCCTGGCTCGTCGGCGCGGGCCTCGGCGAGCTCGCCGTGGCCCGCGGCGGGCTCGGCGGGCTCGCCCCCGCCCGCCGCGGGCCCTGGCGCGTCGGCGCGGGCCTCGCCGAGCTCGCCGTGGCCCGCGGCGGGCTCGGCGGGCTCGCCCCCGCCCGCCCCGGGCCCTGGCGCGTCGGCGCGGGCCTAGCCGAGCTCGCCGTGGCCCGCGGCGGGCTCGGCGGGCTCGCCCCCGCCCGCCGCGGGCCCTGGCTCGTCGGCGCGGGCCTCGCCGAGCTCGCCGTGGCCCGCGGCGGGCTCGGCGGGCTCGCCCCCGCCCGCCGCGGGCCCTGGCGCGTCGGCGCGGGCCTCGCCGAGCTTGCCGTGGCCCGCGGCGGGCTCGGCGGGCTCGCCGCCACCCGCCCCGGGCCCTTGCGCGTCGGCGCGGGCCTCGCCGAGCTCGCCGTGGCCCGCGGCGGGCTCGGCGGGCTCGCCCCCGCCCGCCCCGGGCCCTGGCGCGTCGGCGCGGGCCTCGCCGAGCTCGCCGTGGCCCGCGGTGGGCTCGGCGGGCTCGCCCCCGCCCGCCGCGGGCCCTGGCGCGTCGGCGCGGGCCTCGCCGAGCTCGCCGTGGCCCGCGGCGGGCTCGGCGGGCTCGCCCCCGCCCGCCCCTGGCCCTGGCGCGTCGGCGCGGGCCTCGCCGAGCTCGCCGTGGCCCGCGGCGGGCTCAGCGGGCTCGCCCCCGCCCGCCGCGGGCCCTGGCTCGTCGGCGAGGGCCTCGGCGAGCTCGCCGTGGCCCGCGGCGGGCTCGGCGGGCTCGCCCCCGCCCGCCGCGGGCCCTGGGGCGTCGGCGCGGGCCTCGCCGAGCTCGCCGTGGCCCGCGGCGGGCTCGGCGGGCTCGCCCCCGCCCGCCCCGGGCCCTGGCGCGTCGGCGCGGGCCTCGCCGAGCTCGCCGTGGCCCGCGGCGGGCTCGGCGGGCTCGCCCCCGCCCGCCCCTGGCCCTGGCGCGTCGGCGTGGGCCTCGCCGAGCTCGCCGTGGCCCGCGGCGGGCTCGGCGGGCTCGCCCCCGCCCGCCGCGGGCCCTGGCGCGTCGGCGCGGGCCTCGCTGAGCTCGCCGTGGCCCGCGGCGGGCTCGGCGGGCTCGCCCCCGCCCGCCGCGGGCCCTGGCGCGTCCGCGCGGGCCTCGCCGAGCTCGCCGTGGCCCGCGGCGGGCTCGGCGGGCTCGCCCCCGCCCGCCCCGGGCCCTGGCGCGTCGGCGCGGGCCTCGCCGAGCTCGCCGTGGCCCGCGGCGGGCTCGGCGGGCTCGCCCCCGCCCGCCCCTGGCCCTGGCGCGTCGGCGTGGGCCTCGCCGAGCTCGCCGTGGCCCGCGGCGGGCTCGGCAGGCTCGCCCCCGCCCGCCGCGGGCCCTGGCGCGTCGGCGCGGGCCTCGCCGAGCTCGCCGTGGCCCGCGGCGGGCTCGGCGGGCTCGCCCCCGCCCGCCGCGGGCCCTGGCGCGTCGGCGCGGGCCTCGGCGAGCTCGCCGTGGCCCGCGCCGGGCTCGGCGGGCTCTCCCCCGCCCGCCCCGGGCCCTGGCACGTCGGCGCGGGCCTGGCCGAGCTCGCCGTGGCCCGCGGCGGGCTCGGCGGGCTCGCCCCCGCCCGCCGCGGGCCCTGGCGCGTCGGCGCGGGCCACGCCGAGCTCGCCGTGGCCCGCGGCGGGCTCGGCGGGCTCTCCCCCGCCCGCCCCGGGCCCTTGCGCGTCGGCGCGGGCCTCGCCGAGCTCGCCGTGGCCCGCGGCGGGCTCGGCGGGCTCGCCCCCGCCCGCCGCGGGCCCTGGCGCGTCGGCGCGGGCCTCGCCGAGCTCGCCGTGGCCCGCGGCGGGCTCGGCGGGCTAGCCCCCGCCCGCCGCGGGCCCTGGCTCGTCTGCGCGGGCCTCGCCGAGCTCGCCGTGGCCCGCGGCGGGCTCGGCGGGCTCGCCCCCGCCCGCCCCGGGCCCTGGCGCGTCGGCGCGGGCCTCGCCGAGCTCGCCGTGGCCCGCGGTGGGCTCGGCGGGCTCGCCCCCGCCCGCCCCGGGCCCTGGCACGTCGGCGCGGGCCTCGCCGAGCTCGCCGTGGCCCGCGGCGGGCTCGGCGGGCTCGCCCCCGCCCGCCGCGGGCCCTGGCGCGTCGGCGCGGGCCACGCCGAGCTCGCCGTGGCCCGCGGCGGGCTCGGCGGGCTCGCCCCCGCCCGCCCCGGGCCCTTGCGCGTCGGCGCGGGCCTCGCCGAGCTCGCCGTGGCCCGCGGCGGGCTCGGCGGGCTCGCCCCCGCCCACCCCTGGCCCTGACGCGTCAGCGCGGGCCTCGCCGAGCTCGCCGTGGCCCGCGGCGGGCTCGGCGGGCTCGCCCCCGCCCGCCGCGGGCCCTGGCGGGTCGGCGCGGGCCTCGCCGAGCTCGCCGTGGCCCGCGGCGGGCTCGGCGGGCTCGCCCCCGCCCGCCCCTGGCCCTGGCGCGTCGGCGCAGGCCTCGCCGAGCTCGCCGTGGCCCGCGGCGGGCTCGGCGGGCTCGCCCCCGCCCGCCGCGGGCCCTGGCGCGTCGGCGCGGGCCTCGCCGAGCTCGCCGTGGCCCGCGGCGGGCTCGGCGGGCTCGCCCCCGCCCGCCGCGAGCCCTGGCGCGTCCGCGCGGGCCTCGCCGAGCTCGCCGTGGCCCGCGGCGGGCTCGGCGGGCTCGCCCCCGCCCGCCCCTGGCCCTGGCGCGTCGGCGCGGGCCTCGGCGAGCTCGCCGTGGCCCGCGGCGGGCTCGGCGGGCTCGCCCCCGCCCGCCGCGGGCCCTGGCTCGTCGGCGCGGGCCTCGCCGAGCTCGCCGTGGCCCGCGGCGGGCTCGGCGGGCTCGCCCCCGCCCGCCGCGGGCCCTGGCGCGTCGGCGCGGGCCTCGCCGAGCTCGCCGTGGCCCGCGGCGGGCTCGGCGGGCTCGCCCCCGCCCGCCGCGGGCCCTGGCGCGTCGGCGCGGGCCTCGCCGAGCTCGCCGTGGCCCGCGCCGGGCTCGGCGGGCTCGCCCCCGCCCGCCCCGGGCCCTGGCGCGTCGGCGCGGGCCTCGCCGAGCTCGCCGTGGCCCGCGGCGGGCTCGGCGGGCTCGCCCCCGCCCGCCCCGGGCCCTGGCGCGTCGGCGCGGGCCTCGCCGAGCTCGCCGTGGCCCGCGGCGGGCTCGGCGGGCTCGCCCCCGCCCGCCGCGGGCCCTGGCGCGTCGGCGCGGGCCTCGCCGAGCTCGCCGTGGCCCGCGGCGGGCTCGGCGGGCTCGCCCCCGCCCGCCGCGGGCCCTGGCGCGTCGGGGCGGGCCTCGCCGAGCTCGCCGTGGCCCGCGGCGGGCTCGGCGGGCTCGCCCCCGCCCGCCGCGGGCCCTGGCGCGTCGGCGCGGGCCTTGCCGAGCTCGCCGTGGCCCGCGGCGGGCTCGGCGGGCTCGCCCCCGCCCGCCGCGGGCCCTGGCGCGTCGGCGCGGGCCTCGTCGAGCTCGCCGTGGCCCGCGGTGGGCTCGGCGGGCTCGCCCCCGCCCGCCCCGGGCCCTGGCACGTCGGCGCGGGCCTCGCCGAGCTCGCCGTGGCCCGCGGCGGGCTCGGCGGGCTCGCCCCCGCCCGCCGCGGGCCCTGGCGCGTCGGCGCGGGCCACGCCGAGCTCGCCGTGGCCCGCGGCGGGCTCGGCGGGCTCGCCCCCGCCCGCCCCGGGCCCTTGCGCGTCGGCGCGGGCCTCGCCGAGCTCGCCGTGGCCCGCGGCGGGCTCGGCGGGCTCGCCCCCGCCCACCCCTGGCCCTGACGCGTCAGCGCGGGCCTCGCCGAGCTCGCCGTGGCCCGCGGCGGGCTCGGCGGGCTCGCCCCCGCCCGCCGCGGGCCCTGGCGGGTCGGCGCGGGCCTCGCCGAGCTCGCCGTGGCCCGCGGCGGGCTCGGCGGGCTCGCCCCCGCCCGCCCCTGGCCCTGGCGCGTCGGCGCGGGCCTCGCCGAGCTCGCCGTGGCCCGCGGCGGGCTCGGCGGGCTCGCCCCCGCCCGCCGCGGGCCCTGGCGCGTCGGCGCGGGCCTCGCCGAGCTCGCCGTGGCCCGCGGCGGGCTCGGCGGGCTCGCCCCCGCCCGCCGCGAGCCCTGGCGCGTCCGCGCGGGCCTCGCCGAGCTCGCCGTGGCCCGCGGCGGGCTCGGCGGGCTCGCCCCCGCCCGCCCCTGGCCCTGGCGCGTCGGCGCGGGCCTCGGCGAGCTCGCCGTGGCCCGCGGCGGGCTCGGCGGGCTCGCCCCCGCCCGCCGCGGGCCCTGGCTCGTCGGCGCGGGCCTCGCCGAGCTCGCCGTGGCCCGCGGCGGGCTCGGCGGGCTCGCCCCCGCCCGCCGCGGGCCCTGGCGCGTCGGCGCGGGCCTCGCCGAGCTCGCCGTGGCCCGCGCCGGGCTCGGCGGGCTCGCCCCCGCCCGCCCCGGGCCCTGGCGCGTCGGCGCGGGCCTCGCCGAGCTCGCCGTGGCCCGCGGCGGGCTCGGCGGGCTCGCCCCCGCCTGCCCCTGGCCCTGGCGCGTCGGCGCGGGCCTCGCCGAGCTCGCCGTGGCCCGCGGCGGGCTCGGCGGGCTCGCCCCCGCCCGCCGCGGGCCCTGGCGCGTCGGCGCGGGCCTCGCCGAGCTCGCCGTGGCCCGCGGCGGGCTCGGCGGGCTCGCCCCCGCCCGCCGCGGGCCCTGGCGCGTCGGGGCGGGCCTCGCCGAGCTCGCCGTGGCCCGCGGCGGGCTCGGCGGGCTCGCCCCCGCCCGCCCCTGGCCCTGGCGCGTCGGCGCGGGCCTCGCCGAGCTCGCCGTGGCCCGCGGCGGGCTCGGCGGGCTCGCCCCCGCCCGCCGCGGGCCCTGGCGCGTCAGCGCGGGCCTCGCCGAGCTCGCCGTGGCCCGCGGCGGGCTCGGCGGGCTCGCCCCCGCCCGCCGCGAGCCCTGGCTCGTCGGCGCGGGCCTCGCCGAGCTCGCCGTGGCCCGCGGCGGGCTCGGCGGGCTCGCCCCCGCCCGCCCCTGGCCCTGGCGCGTCGTCGCGGGCCTCGGCGAGCTCGCCGTGGCCCGCGGCGGGCTCGGCGGGCTCGCCCCCGCCCGCCGCGGGCCCTGGCTCGTCGGCGCGGGCCTCGCCGAGCTCGCCGTGGCCCGCGGCGGGCTCGGCGGGCTCGCCCCCGCCCGCCGCGGGCCCTGGCGCGTCGGCGCGGGCCTCGCCGAGCTCGCCGTGGCCCGCGGCGGGCTCGGCGGGCTCGCCCCCGCCCGCCGCGGGCCCTGGCGCGTCGGCGCGGGCCTCGCCGAGCTCGCCGTGGCCCGCGGCGGGCTCGGCGGGCTCGCCCCCGCCCGCCGCGGGCCCTGGCGCGTCGGCGCGGGCCTCGCCGAGCTCGCCGTGGCCCGCGGCGGGCTCGGCGGGCTCGCCCCCGCCCGCCCCTGGCCCTGGCGCGTCGGCGCGGGCCTCGGCGAGCTCGCCGTGGCCCGCGGCGGGCTCGGCGGGCTCGCCCCCGCCCGCCGCGGGCCCTGGCGCGTCGGCGCGGGCCTCGTCGAGCTCGCCGTGGCCCGCGGCGGGCTCGGCGGGCTCGCCCCCGCCCGCCGCGGGCCCTGGCTCGTCGGCGCGGGCCTCGCCGAGCTCGCCGTGGCCCGCGGCGGGCTCGGCGGGCTCGCCCCCGCCCGCCCCGGGCCCTGGCGCGTCGGCGCGGGCCTCGCCGAGCTCGCCGTGGCCCGCGGCGGGCTCGGCGGGCTCGCCCCCGCCCGCCGCGGGCCCTGGCGCGTCGGCGCGGGCCTCGCCGAGCTCGCCGTGGCCCGCGGCGGGCTCGGCGGGCTCGCCCCCGCCCGCCGCGGGCCCTGGCGCGTCGGCGCGGGCCTCGCCGAGCTCGCCGTGGCCCGCGGCGGGCTCGGCGGGCTCGCCCCCGCCCGCCCCGGGCCCTGGCACGTCGGCGCGGGCCTCGCCGAGCTCGCCGTGGCCCGCGGCGGGCTCGGCGGGCTGGCCCCCGCCCGCCGCGGGCCCTGGCGCGTCGGCGCGGGCCTCGCCGAGCTCGCCGTGGCCCGCGGCGGGCTCGGCGGGCTCGCCCCCGCCCGCCGCGGGCCCTGGCGCGTCGGCGCGGGCCTCGCCGAGCTCGCCGTGGCCCGCGGCGGGCTCGGCGGGCTCGCCCCCGCCCGCCGCGGG
Source organism: Struthio camelus (assembly GCF_040807025.1). NCBI lineage: Eukaryota > Metazoa > Chordata > Aves > Struthioniformes > Struthionidae > Struthio > Struthio camelus. The sequence goes on from NW_027182679.1 coordinate 15,028, forward strand.
CCCTGGCGCGTCGGCGCGGGCCTCGCTGAGCTCGCCGTGGCCCGCGGCGGGCTCGGCGGGCTCGCCCCAGCCCGCCGCGAGCCCTGGCGCGTCGGGGCGGGCCTCGCCGAGCTCGCCGTGGCCCGCGGCGGGCTCGGCGGGCTCGCCCCCGCCCGCCCCTGGCCCTGGCGCGTCGGCGCGGGCCTCGCCGAGCTCGCCGTGGCCCGCGGCGGGCTCGGCGGGCTCGCCCCCGCCCGCCCCTGGCCCTGGCGCGTCGGCGTGGGCCTTGCCGAGCTCGCCGTGGCCCGCGGCGGGCTCGGCGGGCTCGCCCCCGCCCGCCGCGGGCCCTGGCGCGTCGGCGCGGGCCTCGCCGAGCTCGCCGTGGCCCGCGGCGGGCTCGGCGGGCTCGCCCCCGCCCGCCCCTGGCCCTGGCGCGTCGGCGTGGGCCTTGCCGAGCTCGCCGTGGCCCGCGGCGGGCTCGGCGGGCTCGCCCCCGCCCGCCGCGGGCCCTGGCGCGTCGGCGCGGGCCTCGTCGAGCTCGCCGTGGCCCGCGGCGGGCTCGGCGGGCTCGCCCCCGCCCGCCGCGGGCCCTGGCGCGTCGGCGCGGGCCTCGCCGAGCTCGCCGTGGCCCGCGGCGGGCTCGGCGGGCTCGCCCCCGCCCGCCGCGGGCCCTGGCGCGTCGGCGCGGGCCTCGCCGAGCTCGCCGTGGCCCGCGGCGGGCTCGGCGGGCTCGCCCCCGCCCGCCCCGGGCCCTGGCGCGTCGGCGCGGGCCTCGCCGAGCTCGCCGTGGCCCGCGGCGGGCTCGGCGGGCTCGCCCCCGCCCGCCGCGGGCCCTGGCGCGTCGGCGCGGGCCTCGCCCAGCTCGCCGTGGCCCGCGGCGGGCTCGGCGGGCTCGCCCCCGCCCGCCCCGGGCCCTGGCGCGTCGGCGCGGGCCTCGGCGAGCTCGCCGTGGCCCGCAGCGGGCTCGGCGGGATCGCCCCCGCCCGCCGCGGGCCCTGGCGCGTCGGCGCGGGCCTCGCCGAGCTCGCCGTGGCCCGCGGCGGGCTCGGCGGGCTCGCCCCCGCCCGCCGCGGGCCCTGGCACGTCGGGGCGGGCCTCGCCGAGCTCGCCGTGGCCCGCGGCGGGCTCGGCGGGCTCGCCCCCGCCCGCCCCGGGCCCTGGCACGTCGGCGCGGGCCTCGCCGAGCTCGCCGTGGCCCGCGGCGGGCTCGGCGGGCTCGCCCCCGCCCGCCCCTGGCCCTGGCGCGTCAGCGCCGGCCTCGCCGAGCTCGCCGTGGCCCGCGGCGGGCTCGGCGGGCTCGCCCCCGCCCGCCCCTGGCCCTGGCGCGTCGGCGCGGGCCTCGCCGAGCTCGCCGTGGCTCGCGCCGGGCTCGGCGGGCTCGCCCCCGCCCGCCGCGGGCCCTGGCGCGTCGGCGCGGGCCTCGCCGAGCTCGCCGTGGCCCGCGGCGGGCTCGGCGGGCTCGCCCCCGCCCGCCGCGGGCCCTGGCGTGTCGGCGCGGGCCTCGCCGAGCTCGCCGTGGCCCGCGGCGGGCTCGGCGGGCTCGCCCCCGCCCGCCGCGGGCCCTGGCGCGTCGGCGCGGGCCTCGCCGAGCTCGCCGTGGCCCGCGGCGGGCTCGGCGGGCTCGCCCCCGCCCGCCGCGGGCCCTGGCGCGTCGGCGCGGGCCTCGCCGAGCTCGCCGTGGCCCGCGGCGGGCTCGGCGGGCTCGCCCCCGCCCGCCGCGGGCCCTGGCGCGTCGGCGCGGGCCTCGCCGAGCTCGCCGTGGCCCGCGGCGGGCTCGGCGGGCTCGCCCCCGCCCGCCGCGGGCCCTGGCGCGTCGGCGCGGGCCTCGCCGAGCTCGCCGTGGCCCGCGGCGGGCTCGGCGGGCTCGCCCCCGCCCGCCGCGGGCCCTGGCGCGTCGGCGCGGGCCTCGCCGAGCTCGCCGTGGCCCGCGGCGGGCTCGGCGGGCTCGCCCCCGCCCGCCCCTGGCCCTGACGCGTCAGCGCAGGCCTCGCCGAGCTCGCCGTGGCCCGCGGCGGGCTCGGCGGGCTCGCCCCTGCCCGCCGCGGGCCTTGGCGCGTAGGCGCAGGCATCGCCGAGCTCGCCGTGGCCCGCGGCGGGCTCGGCGGGCTCGCCCCCGCCCGCCCCTGGCCCTGGCTCGTCGGCGCGGGCCTCGCCGAGCTCGCCGTGGCCCGCGGCGGGCTCGGCGGGCTCGCCCCCGCCCGCCCCGGGCCCTTGCGCGTCGGCGCGGGCCTCGCCGAGCCCGCCGTGGCCGGCGGCAGGCTCGGCGGGCTCGCCCCCGCCCGCCCCGGGCCCTGGCGCGTCGGCGCGGGCCTCGCCGAGCTCGCCGTGGCCCGCGGCGGGCTCGGCGGGCTCTCCCCCGCCCGCCCCGGGCCCTTGCGCGTCGGCGCGGGCCTCGCCGAGCTCGCCGTGGCCCGCGGCGGGCTCGGCGGGCTCGCCCCCGCCCGCCGCGGGCCCTGGCGCGTCGGCGCGGGCCTCGCCGAGCTCGCCGTGGCCCGCGGCGGGCTCGGCGGGCTCGCCCCCGCCCGCCGCGGGCCCTGGCGCGTCGGCGCGGGCCTCGCCGAGCTCGCCGTGGCCCGCGGCGGGCTCGGCGGGCTCGCCCCCGCCCGCCCCTGGCCCTGGCGCGTCGGCGCGGGCCTCGCCGAGCTCGCCGTGGCCCGCGCCGGGCTCGGCGGGCTCGCCCCCGCCCGCCGCGGGCCCTGGCACGTCGGCGCGGGCCTCGCCGAGGTCGCCGTGGCCCGCGGTGGGCTCGGCGGGCTCGCCCCCGCCCGCCGCGGGCCCTGGCGCGTCGGCGCGGGCCACGCCGAGCTCGCCGTGGCCCGCGGCGGGCTCGGCGGGCTCGTCCCCGCCCACCCCTGGCCCTGACGCGTCAGCGCGGGCCTCGCCGAGCTCGCCGTGGCCCGCGGCGGGCTCGGCGGGCTCGCCCCCGCCCGCCGCGGGCCCTGGCGCGTCGGCGCGGGCCTCGCCGAGCTCGCCGTGGCCCGCGCCGGGCTCGGCGGGCTCGCCCCCGCCCGCCGCGGGCCCTGGCGCGTCGGCGCGGGCCTCGCCGAGCTCGCCGTGGCCCGCGGCGGGCTCGGCGGGCTCGCTCCCGCCCGCCGCGGGCCCTGGCGCGTCGGCGCGGGCCTCGCCGAGCTCGCCGTGGCCCGCGGCGGGCTCGGCGGGCTCGCCCCCGCCCGCCGCGGGCCCTGGCGCGTCGGCGCGGGCCTCGCCGAGCTCGCCGTGGCCCGCGGCGGGCTCGGCGGGCTCGCCCCCGCCCGCGCCGGGCCCTTGCGCGTCGGCGCGGGCCTCGCCGAGCTCGCCGTGGCCCGCGGCGGGCTCGGCGGGCTCGCCCCCGCCCGCCCCGGGCCCTGACGCGTCGGCGCGGGCCTCGCCGAGCTCGCCGTGGCCCGCGGCGGGCTCGGCGGGCTCGCCCCCGCCCGCCGCGGGCCTTGGCGCGTCGGCGCGGGCATCGCCGAGCTCGCCGTGGCCCGCGGCGGGCTCGGCGGGCTCGCCCCCGCCCGCCGCGGGCCCTGGCGCGTCGGCGCGGGCCTCGCCGAGCTCGCCGTGGCCCGCGCCGGGCTCGGCGGGCTCGCCCCCGCCCGCCGCGGGCCCTGGCACGTCGGCGCGGGCCTCGCCGAGCTCGCCGTGGCCCGCGGCGGGCTCGGCGGGCTCGCCCCCGCCCACCCCTGGCCCTGGCGCGTCGGCGCGGGCCACGCCGAGCTCGCCGTGGCCCGCGGCGGGCTCGGCGGGCTGGCCCCCGCCCGCCCCGGGCCCTTGCGCGTCGGCGCGGGCCTCGCCGAGCTCGCCGTGGCCCGCGGCGGGCTCGGCGGGCTCGTCCCCGCCCACCCCTGGCCCTGACGCGTCAGCGCGGGCCTCGCCGAGCTCGCCGTGGCCCGCGGCGGGCTCGGCGGGCTCGCCCCCGCCCGCCGCGGGCCCTGGCGCGTCGGCGCGGGCCTCGCCGAGCTCGCCGTGGCCCGCGGCGGGCTCGGCGGGTTCGCCCCCGCCCGCCCCGGGCCCTGGCGCGTCGGCGCGGGCCTCGCCGAGCTCGCCGTGGCCCGCGGCGGGCTCGGCGGGCTCGCCCCCGCCCGCCGCGGGCCCTGGCGCGTCGGCGCGGGCCTCGGCGAGCTCGCCGTGGCCCGCGGCGGGCTCGGCGGGCTCGCCCCCGCCCGCCCCGGGCCCTGGCTCGTCGGCGCGGGCCTCGCCGAGCTCGCCGTGGCCCGCGGCGGGCTCGGCGGGCTCGCCCCCGCCCGCCGCGGGCCCTGGCGCGTCGGCGCGGGCCTCGCCGAGCTCGCCGTGGCCCGCGGCGGGCTCGGCGGGCTCGCCCCCGCCCGCCGCGGGCCCTGGCGCGTCGGCGCGGGCCTCGCCGAGCTCGCCGTGGCCCGCGGCGGGCTCGGCGGGCTCGCCCCCGCCCGCCCCTGGCCCTGGCGCGTCGGCGCGGGCCTCGCCGAGCTCGCCGTGGCCCGCGGCGGGCTCGGCGGGCTCGCCCCCGCCCGCCCCTGGCCCTGGCGCGTCGGCGCGGGCCTCGCCGAGCTCGCCGTGGCCCGCGGCGGGCTCGGCGGGCTCGCCCCCGCCCGCCGCGGGCCCTGGCGCGTCGGCGCGGGCCTCGCCGAGCTCGCCGTGGCCCGCGGCGGGCTCGGCGGGCTCGCCCCCGCCCGCCGCGGGCCCTGGCGCGTCGGCGCGGGCATCGCCGAGCTCGCCGTGGCCCGCGGCGGGCTCGGCGGGCTCGCCCCCGCCCGCCCCTGGCCCTGGCGCGTCGGCGCGGGCCTCGCCGAGCTCGCCGTGGCCCGCGGCGGGCTCGGCGGGCTCGCCCCCGCCCGCCGCGGGCCCTGGCGCGTCGGCGCGGGCCTCGCCGAGCTCGCCGTGGCCCGCGGCGGGCTCGGCGGGCTCGCCCCCGCCCGCCCCGGGCCCTTGCGCGTCAGCGCGGGCCTCGCCGAGCTCGCCGTGGCCCGCGGCGGGCTCGGCGGGCTCGCCCCCGCCCGCCCCTGGCCCTGACGCGTCAGCGCGGGCCTCGCCGAGCTCGCCGTGGCCCGCGGCGGGCTCGGCGGGCTCGCCCCCGCCCGCCGCGGGCCTTGGCGCGTCGGCGCGGGCATCGCCGAGCTCGCCGTGGCCCGCGGCGGGCTCGGCGGGCTCGCCCCCGCCCGCCCCGGGCCCTGGCGCGTCGGCGCGGGCCTCGCCGAGCTCGCCGTGGCCCGCGGCGGGCTCGGCGGGCTCGCCCCCGCCCGCCGCGGGCCCTGGCGCGTCGGCGCGGGCCTCGCCGAGCTCGCCGTGGCCCGCGGCGGGCTCGGCGGGCTCGCCCCCGCCCGCCGCGGGCCCTGGCGCGTCGGCGCGGGCCTCGCCGAGCTCGCCGTGGCCCGCGGCGGGCTCGGCGGGCTCGCCCCCGCCCGCCCCGGGCCCTGGCTCGTCGGCGCGGGCCTCGCCGAGCTCGCCGTGGCCCGCGGCGGGCTCGGCGGGCTCGCCCCCGCCCGCCCCGGGCCCTGGCGCGTCGGCGCGGGCCTCGCCGAGCTCGCCGTGTCCCGCGGCGGGCTCGGCGGGCTCGCCCCCGCCCGCCGCGAGCCCTGGCGCATCGGCGTGGGCCTCGCCGAGCTCGCCGTGGCCCGCGGCAGGCTCGGCGGGCTCGCCCCCGCCCGCCGCGGGCCCTGGCGCGTCGGCGCGGGCCTCGCCGAGCTCGCCGTGGCCCGCGGCGGGCTCGGCGGGCTCGCCCCCGCCCGCCGCGGGCCCTGGTGCGTCGGCGCGGGCCTCGCCGAGCTCGCCGTGGCCCGCGCCGGGCTCGGCGGGCTCGCCCCCGCCCGCCCCGGGCCCTGGCACGTCGGCGCGGGCCTCGCCGAGCTCGCCGTGGCCCGCGGCGGGCTCGGCGGGCTCGCCCCCGCCCGCCGCGGGCCCTGGCGCGTCGGCGCGGGCCTCGCCGAGCTCGCCGTGGCCCGCGGCGGGCTCGGCGGGCTCGCCCCCGCCCACCCCTGGCCCTGACGCGTCAGCGCGGGCCACGCCGAGCTCGCCGTGGCCCGCGGCGGGCTCGGCGGGCTCGCCCCCGCCCGCCGCGGGCCCTGGCGCGTCGGCGCGGGCCTCGCCGAGCCCGCCGTGGCCCGCGGCGGGCTCGGCGGGCTCGCCCCCGCCCGCCCCTGGCCCTGGCGCGTCGGCGTGGGCCTCGCCGAGCTCGCCGTGGCCCGCGGCAGGCTCGGCGGGCTCGCCCCCGCCCGCCGCGGGCCCTGGCGCGTCGGCGCGGGCCTCGCCGAGCTCGCCGTGGCCCGCGGCGGGCTCGGCGGGCTCGCCCCCGCCCGCCGCGGGCCCTGGCGCGTCGGCGCGGGCCTCGCCGAGCTCGCCGTGGCCCGCGGCGGGCTCGGCGGGCTCGCCCCCGCCCGCCGCGGGCCCTGGCGCGTTGGCGCGGGCCTCGCCGAGCTCGCCGTGGCCCGCGGCGGGCTCGGCGGGCTCGCCCCCGCCCGCCGCGGGCCCTGGCGCGTCGGCGCGGGCCTCGCCGAGCTCGCCGTGGCCCGCGGCGGGCTCGGCGGGCTCGCCCCCGCCCGCCCCGGGCCCTGGCGCGTCGGCGCGGGCCTCGCCGAGCTCGCGGTGGCCCGCGGCGGGCTCGGCGGGCTCGCCCCCGCCCGCCGCGGGCCCTGGCGCGTCGGCGCGGGCCTCGCCGAGCTCGCCGTGGCCCGCGGCGGGCTCGGCGGGCTCGCCCCCGCCCGCCGCGGGCCCTGGCGCGTCGGCGCGGGCCTCGCCGAGCTCGCCGTGGCCCGCGGCGGGCTCGGCGGGCTCGCCCCCGCCCGCCGCGGGCCCTGGCGCGTCGGCGCGGGCCTCGCCGAGCTCGCCGTGGCCCGCGGCGGGCTCGGCGGGCTCGCCCCCGCCCGCGCCGGGCCCTTGCGCGTCGGCGCGGGCCTCGCCGAGCTCGCCGTGGCCCGCGGCGGGCTCGGCGGGCTCGCCCCCGCCCGCCCCGGGCCCTGACGCGTCGGCGCGGGCCTCGCCGAGCTCGCCGTGGCCCGCGGCGGGCTCGGCGGGCTCGCCCCCGCCCGCCGCGGGCCTTGGCGCGTCGGCGCGGGCATCGCCGAGCTCGCCGTGGCCCGCGGCGGGCTCGGCGGGCTCGCCCCCGCCCGCCGCGGGCCCTGGCGCGTCGGCGCGGGCCTCGCCGAGCTCGCCGTGGCCCGCGGCGGGCTCGGCGGGCTCGCCCCCGCCCGCCGCGGGCCCTGGCGCGTCGGCGCGGGCCTCGCCGAGCTCGCCGTGGCCCGCGCCGGGCTCGGCGGGCTCGCCCCCGCCCGCCGCGGGCCCTGGCGCGTCGGCGCGGGCCTCGCCGAGCTCGCCGTGGCCCGCGGCGGGCTCGGCGGGCTCGCCCCCGCCCGCCGCGGGCCCTGGCGCGTCGGCGCGGGCCTCGCCGAGCTCGCCGTGGCCCGCGGCGGGCTCGGCGGGCTCGCCCCCGCCCGCCCCGGGCCCTTGCGCGTCGGCGCGGGCCTCGCCGAGCTCGCCGTGGCCCGCGGCGGGCTCGGCGGGCTCGTCCCCGCCCACCCCTGGCCCTGACGCGTCAGCGCGGGCCTCGCCGAGCTCGCCGTGGCCCGCGGCGGGCTCGGCGGGCTCGCCCCCGCCCGCCGCGGGCCCTGGCGCGTCGGCGCGGGCCTCGCCGAGCTCGCCGTGGCCCGCGGCGGGCTCGGCGGGTTCGCCCCCGCCCGCCCCGGGCCCTGGCGCGTCGGCGCGGGCCTCGCCGAGCTCGCCGTGGCCCGCGGCGGGCTCGGCGGGCTCGCCCCCGCCCGCCGCGGGCCCTGGCGCGTCCGCGCGGGCCTCGGCGAGCTCGCCGTGGCCCGCGGCGGGCTCGGCGGGCTCGCCCCCGCCCGCCGCGGGCCCTGGCTCGTCGGCGCGGGCCTCGCCGAGCTCGCCGTGGCCCGCGGCGGGCTCGGCGGGCTCGCCCCCGCCCGCCCCGGGCCCTGGCGCGTCGGCGCGGGCCTCGCCGAGCTCGCCGTGGCCCGCGGCGGGCTCGGCGGGCTCGCCCCCGCCCGCCGCGGGCCCTGGCGCGTCGGCGCGGGCCTCGCCGAGCTCGCCGTGGCCCGCGGCGGGCTCGGCGGGCTCGCCCCCGCCCGCCGCGGGCCCTGGCGCGTCGGCGCGGGCCTCGCCGAGCTCACCGTGGCCCGCGGCGGGCTCGGCGGGCTCGCCCCCGCCCGCCGCGAGCCCTGGCGCGTCCGCGCGGGCCTCGCCGAGCTCGCCGTGGCCCGCGGCGGGCTCGGCGGGCTTGCCCCCGCCCGCCCCTGGCCCTGGCGCGTCGGCGCGGGCCTCGCCGAGCTCGCCGTGGCCCGCGGCGGGCTCGGCGGGCTCGCCCCCGCCGCCGCGGGCCCTGGCGCGTCGGCGCGGGCCTCGCCGAGCTCGCCGTGGCCCGCGGCGGGCTCGGCGGGCTCGCCCCCGCCCGCCGCGGGCCCTGGCGCGTCGGCGCGGGCCTCGCCGAGCTCGCCGTGGCCCGCGGCGGGCTCGGCGGGCTCGCCCCCGCCCGCCGCGGGCCCTGGCGCGTCGGCGCGGGCCTCGCCGAGCTCGCCGTGGCCCGCGGCGGGCTCGGCGGGCTCGCCCCCGCCCGCCCCTGGCCCTGGCGCGTCGGCGTGGGCCTCGCCGAGCTCGCCGTGGCCCGCGGCGGGCTCGGCGGGCTCGCCCCCGCCCGCCGCGGGCCCTGGCGCGTCGGCGCGGGCCTCGCCGAGCTCGCCGTGGCCCGCGGCGGGCTCGGCGGGCTCGCCCCCACCCGCCGCGGGCCCTGGCGCGTCGGCGCGGGCCTCGCCGAGCTCGCCGTGGCCCGCGCGGGCTCGGCGGGCTCGCCCCCGCCCGCCGCGGGCCCTGGCGCGTCGGCGCGGGCATCGCCGAGCTCGCCGTGGCCCGCGGCGGGCTCGGCGGGCTCGCCCCCGCCCGCCGCGGGCCCTGGCGCGTCGGCGCGGGCCTCGCCGAGCTCGCCGTGGCCCGCGGCGGGCTCGGCGGGCTCGCCCCCGCCCGCCGCGGGCCCTGGCTCGTCGGCGCGGGCCTCGCCGAGCTCGCCGTGGCCCGCGGCGGGCTCGGCGGGCTCGCCCCCGCCCGCCGCGGGCCCTGGCGCGTCGGCGCGGGCCTCGCCGAGCTCGCCGTGGCCCGCGGCGGGCTCGGCGGGCTCGCCCCCACCCGCCCCGGGCCCTGCGCGTCGGCGCGGGCCTCGCCGAGGCTCGCCGTGGCCCGCGGCGGGCTCGGCGGGCTCGCCCCCGCCCGCCCCGGGCCCTGGCGCGTCGGCGCGGGCCTCGCCGAGCTCGCCGTGGCCCGCGGTGGGCTCGGCGGGCTCGCCCCCGCCCGCCGCGGGCCCTGGCGCGTCGGCGCGGGCCTCGCCGAGCTCGCCGTGGCCCGCGGCGGGCTCGGCGGGCTCGCCCCCGCCCGCCGCGGGCGCTGGCGCGTCGGCGCGGGCCTCGTCGAGCTCGCCGTGGCCCGCGGTGGGCTCGGCGGGCTCGCCCCCGCCCGCCCCGGGCCCTGGCACGTCGGCGCGGGCCTCGCCGAGCTCGCCGTGGCCCGCGGCGGGCTCGGCGGGCTCGCCCCCGCCCGCCGCGGGCCCTGGCGCGTCGGCGCGGGCCACGCCGAGCTCGCCGTGGCCCGCGGCGGGCTCGGCGGGCTCGCCCCCGCCCGCCCCGGGCCCTTGCGCGTCGGCGCGGGCCTCGCCGAGCTCGCCGTGGCCCGCGGCGGGCTCGGCGGGCTCGCCCCCGCCCACCCCGGGCCCTGACGCGTCAGCGCGGGGCCTCGCCGAGCTCGCCGTGGCCCGCGGCGGGCTCGGCGGGCTCGCCCCCGCCCGCCGCGGGCCCTGGCGCGTCGGCGCGGGCCTCGCCGAGCTCGCCGTGGCCGCGGCGGGCTCGGCGGGCTCGCCCCCGCCCGCCGCGGGCCCTGGCGCGTCGGCGCGGGCCTCGCCGAGCTCGCCGTGGCCGCGCGGGCTCGGCGGGCTCGCCCCCGCCCGCCGCGGGCCCTGGGGCGTCGGCGCGGGCCTCGCCGAGCTCGCCGTGGCCCGCGGCGGGCTCGGCGGGCTCGCCCCCGCCCGCCGCGGGCCCTGGCGCGTCGGCGCGGGCCTCGCCGAGCTCGCCGTGGCCCGCGGCGGGCTCGGCGGGCTCGCCCCCGCCCGCCCCTGGCCCTGGCGCGTCGGCCGCGGGCCTCGCCGAGCTCGCCGTGGCCCGCGGCGGGCTCGGCGGGCTCGCCCCCGCCCGCCGCGGGCCCTGGCTCGTCGGCGCGGGCCTCGGCGAGCTCGCCGTGGCCCGCGGCGGGCTCGGCGGGCTCGCCCCCGCCCGCCGCGGGCCCTGGCGCGTCGGCGCGGGCCTCGCCGAGCTCGCCGTGGCCCGCGGCGGGCTCGGCGGGCTCGCCCCCGCCCGCCCCGGGCCCTGGCGCGTCGGCGCGGGCCTAGCCGAGCTCGCCGTGGCCCGCGGCGGGCTCGGCGGGCTCGCCCCCGCCCGCCGCGGGCCCTGGCTCGTCGGCGCGGGCCTCGCCGAGCTCGCCGTGGCCCGCGGCGGGCTCGGCGGGCTCGCCCCGCCCGCCGCGGGCCCTGGCGCGTCGGCGCGGGCCTCGCCGAGCTTGCCGTGGCCCGCGGCGGGCTCGGCGGGCTCGCCGCCACCCGCCCCGGGCCCTTGCGCGTCGGCGCGGGCCTCGCCGAGCTCGCCGTGGCCCGCGGCGGGCTCGGCGGGCTCGCCCCCGCCCGCCCGGGCCCTGGCGCGTCGGCGCGGGCCTCGCCGAGCTCGCCGTGGCCCGCGGTGGGCTCGGCGGGCTCGCCCCCGCCCGCCGCGGGCCCTGGCGCGTCGGCGCGGGCCTCGCCGAGCTCGCCGTGGCCCGCGGCGGGCTCGGCGGGCTCGCCCCCGCCCGCCCCTGGCCCTGGCGCGTCGGCGCGGGCCTCGCCGAGCTCGCCGTGGCCCGCGGCGGGCTCAGCGGGCTCGCCCCCGCCCGCCGCGGGCCCTGGCTCGTCGGCGAGGGCCTCGGCGAGCTCGCCGTGGCCCGCGGCGGGCTCGGCGGGCTCGCCCCCGCCCGCCGCGGGCCCTGGGGCGTCGGCGCGGGCCTCGCCGAGCTCGCCGTGGCCCGCGGCGGCTCGGCGGGCTCGCCCCCGCCCGCCCCGGGCCCTGGCGCGTCGGCGCGGGCCTCGCCGAGCTCGCCGTGGCCCGCGGCGGGCTCGGCGGGCTCGCCCCCGCCCGCCCCTGGCCCTGGCGCGTCGGCGTGGGCCTCGCCGAGCTCGCCGTGGCCCGCGGCGGGCTCGGCGGCTCGCCCCCGCCCGCCGCGGGCCCTGGCGCGTCGGCGCGGGCCTCGCTGAGCTCGCCGTGGCCCGCGGCGGGCTCGGCGGGCTCGCCCCCGCCCGCCGCGGGCCCTGGCGCGTCCGCGCGGGCCTCGCCGAGCTCGCCGTGGCCCGCGGCGGGCTCGGCGGGCTCGCCCCCGCCCGCCCCGGGCCCCTGGGCGCGTCGGCGCGGGCCTCGCCGAGCTCGCCGTGGCCCGCGGCGGGCTCGGCGGGCTCGCCCCCGCCCGCCCCTGGCCCTGGCGCGTCGGCGTGGGCCTCGCCGAGCTCGCCGTGGCCCGCGGCGGGCTCGGCAGGCTCGCCCCCGCCCGCCGCGGGCCCTGGCGCGTCGGCGCGGGCCTCGCCGAGCTCGCCGTGGCCCGCGGCGGGCTCGGCGGGCTCGCCCCCGCCCGCCGCGGGCCCTGGCGCGTCGGCGCGGGCCTCGGCGAGCTCGCCGTGGCCCGCGCCGGGCTCGGCGGCTCTCCCCCGCCCGCCCCGGGCCCTGGCACGTCGGCGCGGGCCTGGCCGAGCTCGCCGTGGCCCGCGGCGGGCTCGGCGGGCTCGCCCCCGCCCGCCGCGGGCCCTGGCGCGTCGGCGCGGGCCACGCCGAGCTCGCCGTGGCCCGCGGCGGGCTCGGCGGGCTCTCTCCCCCGCCCGCCCCGGGCCCTTGCGCGTCGGCGCGGGCCTCGCCGAGCTCGCCGTGGCCCGCGGCGGGCTCGGCGGGCTCGCCCCGCCCGCCGCGGGCCCTGGCGCGTCGGCGCGGGCCTCGCCGAGCTCGCCGTGGCCCGCGGCGGGCTCGGCGGGCTAGCCCCCCGCCCGCCGCGGGCCCTGGCTCGTCTGCGCGGGCCTCGCCGAGCTCGCCGTGGCCCGCGGCGGGCTCGGCGGGCTCGCCCCCGCCCGCCCCGGGCCCTGGCGCGTCGGCGCGGGCCTCGCCGAGCTCGCCGTGGCCCGCGGTGGGCTCGGCGGGCTCGCCCCCGCCCGCCCCGGGCCCTGGCACGTCGGCGCGGGCCTCGCCGAGCTCGCCGTGGCCCGCGGCGGGCTCGGCGGGCTCGCCCCCGCCCGCCGCGGGCCCTGGCGCGTCGGCGCGGGCCACGCCGAGCTCGCCGTGGCCCGCGGCGGGCTCGGCGGGCTCGCCCCCGCCCGCCCGGGCCCTTGCGCGTCGGCGCGGGCCTCGCCGAGCTCGCCGTGGCCCGCGGCGGGCTCGGCGGGCTCGCCCCCGCCCACCCCTGGCCCTGACGCGTCAGCGCGGGCCTCGCCGAGCTCGCCGTGCCCGCGGCGGGCTCGGCGGGCTCGCCCCCGCCCGCCGCGGGCCCTGGCGGGTCGGCGCGGGCCTCGCCGAGCTCGCCGTGGCCCGCGGCGGGCTCGGCGGGCTCGCCCCCGCCCGCCCCTGGCCCTGGCGCGTCGGCGCAGGCCTCGCCGAGCTCGCCGTGGCCCGCGGCGGGCTCGGCGGGCTCGCCCCCGCCCGCCGCGGGCCCTGGCGCGTCGGCGCGGGCCTCGCCGAGCTCGCCGTGGCCCGCGGCGGGCTCGGCGGGCTCGCCCCCGCCCGCCGCGAGCCCTGGCGCGTCCGCGCGGGCCTCGCCGAGCTCGCCGTGGCCCGCGGCGGGCTCGGCGGGCTCGCCCCCCGCCCGCCCCTGGCCCTGGCGCGTCGGCGCGGGCCTCGGCGAGCTCGCCGTGGCCCGCGGCGGGCTCGGCGGGCTCGCCCCCGCCCGCCGCGGGCCCTGGCTCGTCGGCGCGGGCCTCGCCGAGCTCGCCGTGGCCCGCGGCGGGCTCGGCGGGCTCGCCCCCGCCCGCCGCGGGCCCTGGCGCGTCGGCGCGGGCCTCGCCGAGCTCGCCGTGGCCCGCGCGGGCTCGGCGGGCTCGCCCCCGCCCGCCGCGGGCCCTGGCGCGTCGGCGCGGGCCTCGCCGAGCTCGCCGTGGCCCGCGCCGGGCTCGGCGGGCTCGCCCCCGCCCGCCCCGGGCCCTGGCGCGTCGGCGCGGGCCTCGCCGAGCTCGCCGTGGCCCGCGGCGGGCTCGGCGGGCTCGCCCCCGCCCGCCCCGGGCCCTGGCGCGTCGGCGCGGGCCTCGCCGAGCTCGCCGTGGCCCGCGGCGGGCTCGGCGGGCTCGCCCCCGCCCGCCGCGGGCCCTGGCGCGTCGGCGCGGGCCTCGCCGAGCTCGCCGTGGCCCGCGGCGGGCTCGGCGGGCTCGCCCCCCGCCCGCCGCGGGCCCTGGCGCGTCGGGGCGGGCCTCGCCGAGCTCGCCGTGGCCCGCGGCGGGCTCGGCGGGCTCGCCCCCGCCCGCCGCGGGCCTGGCGCGTCGGCGCGGGCCTTGCCGAGCTCGCCGTGGCCCGCGGCGGGCTCGGCGGGCTCGCCCCCGCCCGCCGCGGGCCCTGGCGCGTCGGCGCGGGCCTCGTCGAGCTCGCCGTGGCCCGCGGTGGGCTCGGCGGGCTCGCCCCCGCCCGCCCCGGGCCCTGGCACGTCGGCGCGGGCCTCGCCGAGCTCGCCGTGGCCCGCGGCGGGGCTCGGCGGGCTCGCCCCCGCCCGCGCCGGGCCCTGGCGCGTCGGCGCGGGCCACGCCGAGCTCGCCGTGGCCCGCGGCGGGCTCGGCGGGCTCGCCCCCGCCCGCCCCGGGCCCTTGCGCGTCGGCGCGGGCCTCGCCGAGCTCGCCGTGGCCCGCGGCGGGCTCGGCGGGCTCGCCCGCCCACCCCTGGCCCTGACGCGTCAGCGCGGGCCTCGCCGAGCTCGCCGTGGCCCGCGGCGGGCTCGGCGGGCTCGCCCCCGCCCGCCGCGGGCCCTGGCGGGTCGGCGCGGGCCTCGCCGAGCTCGCCGTGGCCCGCGGCGGGCTCGGCGGGCTCGCCCCCGCCCGCCCCTGGCCCTGGCGCGTCGGCGCGGGCCTCGCCGAGCTCGCCGTGGCCCGCGGCGGGCTCGGCGGGCTCGCCCCCGCCCGCCGCGGGCCCTGGCGCGTCGGCGCGGGCCTCGCCGAGCTCGCCGTGGCCCGCGGCGGGCTCGGCGGGCTCGCCCCCGCCCGCCGCGAGCCCTGGCGCGTCCGCGCGGGCCTCGCCGAGCTCGCCGTGGCCCGCGGCGGGCTCGGCGGGCTCGCCCCCGCCCGCCCTGGCCCTGGCGCGTCGGCGCGGGCCTCGGCGAGCTCGCCGTGGCCCGCGGCGGGCTCGGCGGGCTCGCCCCCGCCCGCCGCGGGCCCTGCTCGTCGGCGCGGGCCTCGCCGAGCTCGCCGTGGCCCGCGGCGGGCTCGGCGGGCTCGCCCCCGCCCGCCGCGGGCCCTGGCGCGCGCGCGGGCCTCGCCGAGCTCGCCGTGGCCCGCGGCGGGCTCGGCGGGCTCGCCCCCGCCCGCCGCGGGCCCTGGCGCGTCGGCGCGGGCCTCGCCGAGCTCGCCGTGCCCGCGCCGGGCTCGGCGGGCTCGCCCCCGCCCGCCCCGGGCCTGGCGCGTCGGCGCGGGCCTCGCCGAGCTCGCCGTGGCCCGCGGCGGGCTCGGCGGGCTCGCCCCCGCCTGCCCCTGGCCCTGGCGCGTCGGCGCGGGCCTCGCCGAGCTCGCCGTGGCCCGCGGCGGGCTCGGCGGGCTCGCCCCCGCCCCGCCGCGGGCCCTGGCCCTGGCGCGTCGGCGCGGGCCTCGCCGAGCTCGCCGTGGCCCGCGGCGGGCTCGGCGGGCTCGCCCCCGCCCGCCCCTGGCCCTGGCGCGTCGGGGCGGGCCTCGCCGAGCTCGCCGTGGCCCGCGGCGGGCTCGGCGGGCTCGCCCCCGCCCGCCCCTGGCCCTGGCGCGTCGGCGCGGGCCTCGCCGAGCTCGCCGTGGCCCGCGGCGGGCTCGGCGGGCTCGCCCCCGCCCGCCGCGGGCCCTGGCGCGTCAGCGCGGGCCTCGCCGAGCTCGCCGTGGCCCGCGGCGGGCTCGGCGGGCTCGCCCCCGCCCGCCGCGAGCCCTGGCGCGTCCGCGCGGGCCTCGCCGAGCTCGCCGTGGCCCGCGGCGGGCTCGGCGGGCTCGCCCCCGCCCGCCCCTGGCCCTGGCGCGTCGTCGCGGGCCTCGGCGAGCTCGCCGTGGCCCGCGGCGGGCTCGGCGGGCTCGCCCCCGCCCGCCGCGGGCCCTGGCTCGTCGGCGCGGGCCTCGCCGAGCTCGCCGTGGCCCGCGGCGGGCTCGGCGGGCTCGCCCCCGCCCGCCGCGGGCCCTGGCGCGTCGGCGCGGGCCTCGCCGAGCTCGCCGTGGCCCGCGGCGGGCTCGGCGGGCTCGCCCCCGCCCGCCGCGGGCCCTGGCGCGTCGGCGCGGGCCTCGCCGAGCTCGCCGTGGCCCGCGGCGGGCTCGGCGGGCTCGCCCCCGCCCGCCGCGGGCCCTGGCGCGTCGGCGCGGGCCTCGCCGAGCTCGCCGTGGCCCGCGCCGGGCTCGGCGGGCTCGCCCCCGCCCGCCCGGGCCCTGGCGCGTCGGCGCGGGCCTCGGCGAGCTCGCCGTGGCCCGCGGCGGGCTCGGCGGGCTCGCCCCCGCCCGCCGCGGGCCCTGGCGCGTCGGCGCGGGCCTCGTCGAGCTCGCCGTGGCCCGCGGCGGGCTCGGCGGGCTCGCCCCCGCCCGCCGCGGGCCCTGGCTCGTCGGCGCGGGCCTCGCCGAGCTCGCCGTGGCCCGCGGCGGGCTCGGCGGGCTCGCCCCCGCCCGCCCCGGGCCCTGGCGCGTCGGCGCGGGCCTCGCCGAGCTCGCCGTGGCCCGCGGCGGGCTCGGCGGGCTCGCCCCCGCCCGCCGCGGGCCCTGGCGCGTCGGCGCGGGCCTCGCCGAGCTCGCCGTGGCCCGCGGCGGGCTCGGCGGGCTCGCCCCCGCCCGCCGCGGGCCCTGGCGCGTCGGCGCGGGCCTCGCCGAGCTCGCCGTGGCCCGCGGCGGGCTCGGCGGGCTCGCCCCCGCCCGCCCCGGGCCCTGGCACGTCGGCGCGGGCCTCGCCGAGCTCGCCGTGGCCCGCGGCGGGCTCGGCGGGCTGGCCCCCGCCCGCCGCGGGCCCTGGCGCGTCGGCGCGGGCCTCGCCGAGCTCGCCGTGGCCCGCGGCGGGCTCGGCGGGCTCGCCCCCGCCCGCCGCGGGCCCTGGCGCGTCGGCGCGGGCCTCGCCGAGCTCGCCGTGGCCCGCGGCGGGCTCGGCGGGCTCGCCCCCGCCCGCCGCGGGCCCTGGCGCGTCGGCGCGGGCCTCGCTGAGCTCGCCGTGGCCCGCGGCGGGCTCGGCGGGCTCGCCCCAGCCCGCCGCGAGCCCTGGCGCGTCGGGGCGGGCCTCGCCGAGCTCGCCGTGGCCCGCGGCGGGCTCGGCGGGCTCGCCCCCGCCCGCCCCTGGCCCTGGCGCGTCGGCGCGGGCCTCGCCGAGCTCGCCGTGGCCCGCGGCGGGCTCGGCGGGCTCGCCCCCGCCCGCCCCTGGCCCTGGCGCGTCGGCGTGGGCCTTGCCGAGCTCGCCGTGGCCCGCGGCGGGCTCGGCGGGCTCGCCCCCGCCCGCCGCGGGCCCTGGCGCGTCGGCGCGGGGCCTCGCCGAGCTCGCCGTGGCCCGCGGCGGGCTCGGCGGGCTCGCCCCCGCCCGCCCCTGGCCCTGGCGCGTCGGCGTGGGCCTTGCCGAGCTCGCCGTGGCCCGCGGCGGGCTCGGCGGGCTCGCCCCCGCCCGCCGCGGGCCCTGGCGCGTCGGCGCGGGCCTCGTCGAGCTCGCCGTGGCCCGCGGCGGGCTCGGCGGGCTCGCCCCCGCCCGCCGCGGGCCCTGGCGCGTCGGCGCGGGCCTCGCCGAGCTCGCCGTGGCCCGCGGCGGGCTCGGCGGGCTCGCCCCCGCCCGCCGCGGGCCCTGGCCGCGTCGGCGCGGGCCTCGCCGAGCTCGCCGTGGCCCGCGGCGGGCTCGGCGGGCTCGCCCCCCGCCCGCCCCGGGCCCTGGCGCGTCGGCGCGGGCCTCGCCGAGCTCGCCGTGGCCCGCGGCGGGCTCGGCGGGCTCGCCCCCGCCCGCCGCGGGCCCTGGCGCGTCGGCGCGGGCCTCGCCCAGCTCGCCGTGGCCCGCGGCGGGCTCGGCGGGCTCGCCCCCGCCCGCCCCGGGCCCTGGCGCGTCGGCGCGGGCCTCGGCGAGCTCGCCGTGGCCCGCAGCGGGCTCGGCGGGATCGCCCCCGCCCGCCGCGGGCCCTGGCGCGTCGGCGCGGGCCTCGCCGAGCTCGCCGTGGCCCGCGGCGGGCTCGGCGGGCTCGCCCCCGCCCGCCGCGGGCCCTGGCACGTCGGGGCGGGCCTCGCCGAGCTCGCCGTGGCCCGCGGCGGGCTCGGCGGGCTCGCCCCCGCCCGCCCCGGGCCCTGGCACGTCGGCGCGGGCCTCGCCGAGCTCGCCGTGGCCCGCGGCGGGCTCGGCGGGCTCGCCCCCGCCCGCCCCTGGCCCTGGCGCGTCAGCGCCGGCCTCGCCGAGCTCGCCGTGGCCCGCGGCGGGCTCGGCGGGCTCGCCCCCGCCCGCCCCTGGCCCTGGCGCGTCGGCGCGGGCCTCGCCGAGCTCGCCGTGGCTCGCGCCGGGCTCGGCGGGCTCGCCCCCCGCCCGCCGCGGGCCCTGGCGCGTCGGCGCGGGCCTCGCCGAGCTCGCCGTGGCCCGCGGCGGGCTCGGCGGGCTCGCCCCCGCCCGCCGCGGGCCCTGGCGTGTCGGCGCGGGCCTCGCCGAGCTCGCCGTGGCCCGCGGCGGGCTCGGCGGGCTCGCCCCCGCCCGCCGCGGGCCCTGGCGCGTCGGCGCGGGCCTCGCCGAGCTCGCCGTGGCCCGCGGCGGGCTCGGCGGGCTCGCCCCCGCCCGCCGCGGGCCCTGGCGCGTCGGCGCGGGCCTCGCCGAGCTCGCCGTGGCCCGCGGCGGGCTCGGCGGGCTCGCCCCCGCCCGCCGCGGGCCCTGGCGCGTCGGCGCGGGCCTCGCCGAGCTCGCCGTGGCCCGCGGCGGGCTCGGCGGGCTCGCCCCCGCCCGCCGCGGGCCCTGGCGCGTCGGCGCGGGCCTCGCCGAGCTCGCCGTGGCCCGCGGCGGGCTCGGCGGGCTCGCCCCCGCCCGCCGCGGGCCCTGGCGCGTCGGCGCGGGCCTCGCCGAGCTCGCCGTGGCCCGCGGCGGGCTCGGCGGGCTCGCCCCCGCCCGCCCTGGCCCTGACGCGTCAGCGCAGGCCTCGCCGAGCTCGCCGTGGCCCGCGGCGGGCTCGGCGGGCTCGCCCCTGCCCGCCGCGGGCCTTGGCGCGTAGGCGCAGGCATCGCCGAGCTCGCCGTGGCCCGCGGCGGGCTCGGCGGGCTCGCCCCCGCCCGCCCCTGGCCCTGGCTCGTCGGCGCGGGCCTCGCCGAGCTCGCCGTGGCCCGCGGCGGGCTCGGCGGGCTCGCCCCCGCCCGCCCCGGGCCCTTGCGCGTCGGCGCGGGCCTCGCCGAGCCCGCCGTGGCCGGCGGCAGGCTCGGCGGGCTCGCCCCCGCCCGCCCCGGGCCCTGGCGCGTCGGCGCGGGCCTCGCCGAGCTCGCCGTGGCCCGCGGCGGGCTCGGCGGGCTCGCCCCCGCCCGCCCCGGGCCCTTGCGCGTCGGCGCGGGCCTCGCCGAGCTCGCCGTGGCCCGCGGCGGGCTCGGCGGGCTCGCCCCCGCCCGCCGCGGGCCCTGGCGCGTCGGCGCGGGCCTCGCCGAGCTCGCCGTGGCCCGCGGCGGGCTCGGCGGGCTCGCCCCCGCCCGCCGCGGGCCCTGGCGCGTCGGCGCGGGCCTCGCCGAGCTCGCCGTGGCCCGCGGCGGGCTCGGCGGGCTCGCCCCCGCCCGCCCCTGGCCCTGGCGCGTCGGCGCGGGCCTCGCCGAGCTCGCCGTGGCCCGCGCCGGGCTCGGCGGGCTCGCCCCCGCCCGCCGCGGGCCCTGGCACGTCGGCGCGGGCCTCGCCGAGGTCGCCGTGGCCCGCGGTGGGCTCGGCGGGCTCGCCCCCGCCCGCCGCGGGCCCTGGCGCGTCGGCGCGGGCCACGCCGAGCTCGCCGTGGCCCGCGGCGGGCTCGGCGGGCTCGTCCCCGCCCACCCCTGGCCCTGACGCGTCAGCGCGGGCCTCGCCGAGCTCGCCGTGGCCCGCGGCGGGCTCGGCGGGCTCGCCCCCGCCCGCCGCGGGCCCTGGCGCGTCGGCGCGGGCCTCGCCGAGCTCGCCGTGGCCCGCGGCGGGCTCGGCGGGCTCGCCCCCGCCCGCCGCGGGCCCTGGCGCGTCGGCGCGGGCCTCGCCGAGCTCGCCGTGGCCCGCGGCGGGCTCGGCGGGCTCGCCCCCGCCCGCCGCGGGCCCTGGCGCGTCGGCGCGGGCCTCGCCGAGCTCGCCGTGGCCCGCGGCGGGCTCGGCGGCTCGCCCCCGCCCGCCGCGAGCCCTGGCGCGTCGGCGCGGGCCTCGCCGAGCTCGCCGTGGCCCGCGGCGGGCTCGGCGGGCTCGCCCCCGCCCGCCGCGGGCCCTGGCGCGTCGGCGCGGGCCTCGGCGAGCTCGTCGTGGCCCGCGGCGGGCTCGGCGGGCTCGCCCCCGCCCGCCGCGGGCCCTGGCTCGTCGGCGCGGGCCTCGCCGAGCTCGCCGTGGCCCGCGGCGGGCTCGGCGGGCTCGCCCCGCCCGCCGCGGGCCCTGGCGCGTCGGCGCGGGCCTCGCCGAGCTCGCCGTGGCCCGCGGCGGGCTCGGCGGGCTCGCCCCCGCCCGCCACGGGCCCTGGCGCGTCGGCGCGGGCCTCGCCGAGCTCGCCGTGGCCCGCGGCGGGCTCGGCGGGCTCGCCCCCGCCCGCCCCTGGCCCTGGCGCGTCGGCGTGGGCCTCGCCGAGCTCGCCGTGGCCCGCGGCGGGCTCGGCGGGCTCGCCCCCGCCCGCCGCGGGCCCTGGCGCGTCGGCGCGGGCCTCGCCGAGCTCGCCGTGGCCCGCGGCGGGCTCGGCGGGCTCGCCCCCGCCCGCGCGGGCCCTGGCGCGTCGGCGCGGGCCTCGCCGAGCTCGCCGTGGCCCGCGGCGGGCTCGGCGGGCTCGCCCCCACCCGCCGCGGGCCCTTGCGCGTCGGCGCGGGCCTCGCCGAGCTCGCCGTGGCCCGCGGCGGGCTCGGCGGGCTCGCCCCCGCCCGCCCCTGGCCCTGGCGCGTCAGCGCCGGCCTCGCCGAGCTCGCCGTGGCCCGCGGCGGGCTCGGCGGGCTCGCCCCCGCCCGCCCCTGGCCCTGGCGCGTCGGCGCGGGCCTCGCCGAGCTCGCCGTGGCTCGCGCCGGGCTCGGCGGGCTCGCCCCCGCCCGCCCCGGGCCCTGGCGCGTCGGCGCGGGCCTCGCCGAGCTCGCCGTGGCCCGCGGCGGGCTCGGCGGGCTCGCCCCCGCCCGCGGCGGGCCCTGGCGTGTCGGCGCGGGCCTCGCCGAGCTCGCCGTGGCCCGCGGCGGGCTCGGCGGGCTCGCCCCCGCCCGCCGCGGGCCCTGGCGCGTCGGCGCGGGCCTCGCCGAGCTCGCCGTGGCCCGCGGCGGGCTCGGCGGCTCGCCCCCGCCCGCCGCGGGCCCTGGCGCGTCGGCGCGGGCCTCGCCGAGCTCGCCGTGGCCCGCGGCGGGCTCGGCGGGCTCGCCCCCGCCCGCCGCGGGCCCTGGCGCGTCGGCGCGGGCCTCGCCGAGCTCGCCGTGGCCCGCGGCGGGCTCGGCGGGCTCGCCCCCGCCCGCCGCGGGCCCTGGCGCGTCGGCGCGGGCCTCGCCGAGCTCGCCGTGGCCCGCGGCGGGCTCGGCGGGCTCGCCCCCGCCCGCCGCGGGCCCTGGCGCGTCGGCGCGGGCCTCGCCGAGCTCGCCGTGGCCCGCGGCGGGCTCGGCGGGCTCGCCCCGCCCGCCCCTGGCCCTGACGCGTCAGCGCAGGCCTCGCCGAGCTCGCCGTGGCCCGCGGCGGGCTCGGCGGGCTCGCCCCTGCCCGCCGCGGGCCTTGGCGCGTCGGCGCGGGCATCGCCGAGCTCGCCGTGGCCCGCGGCGGGCTCGGCGGGCTCGCCCCCGCCCGCCCCTGGCCCTGGCTCGTCGGCGCGGGCCTCGCGAGCTCGCCGTGGCCCGCGGCGGGCTCGGCGGGCTCGCCCCCGCCCGCCCCGGGCCCTTGCGCGTCGGCGCGGGCCTCGCCGAGCCCGCGTGGCCGGCGGCAGGCTCGGCGGGCTCGCCCCCGCCCGCCCCGGGCCCTGGCGCGTCGGCGCGGGCCTCGCCGAGCTCGCCGTGGCCCGCGGCGGGCTCGGCGGGCTCTCCCCCGCCCGCCCGGGCCCTTGCGCGTCGGCGCGGGCCTCGCCGAGCTCGCCGTGGCCCGCGGCGGGCTCGGCGGGCTCGCCCCCGCCCGCCCCGGGCCCTGGCGCGTCTGCGCGGGCCTCGCCGAGCTCGCCGTGGCCCGCGGCGGGCTCGGCGGGCTCTCCCCCGCCCGCCCCGGGCCCTTGCGCGTCGGCGCGGGCCTCGCCGAGCTCGCCGTGGCCCGCGGCGGGCTCGGCGGGCTCGCCCCCACACGCCCCGGGCCCTGGCGCGTCGCCGCGGGCCTCGCCGAGCTCGCCGTGGCCCGCGGCGGGCTCCCCGGGCTCGCCCCCGCCCGCCGCGGGCCCTGGCTCGTCTGCGCGGGCCTCGCCGAGCTCGCCGTGGCCCGCGGCGGGCTCGGCGGGCTCGCCCCCGCCCGCCGCGGGCCCTGGCGCGTCGGCGCGGGCCTCGCCGAGCTCGCCGTGGCCCGCGGCGGGCTCGGCGGGCTCGCCCCCGCCCGCCGCGGGCCCTGGCGCGTCGGCGCGGGCCTCGCCGAGCTCGCCGTGGCCCGCGGCGGGCTCGGCGGGCTCGCCCCCGCCCGCCCTTGGCCCTGGCGCGTCGGCGCGGGCCTCGCCGAGCTCGCCGTGGCCCGCGCCGGGCTCGGCGGGCTCGCCCCCGCCCGCCGCGGGCCCTGGCACGTCGGCGCGGGCCTCGCCGAGGTCGCCGTGGCCCGCGGTGGGCTCGGCGGGCTCGCCCCCGCCCGCCGCGGGCCCTGGCGCGTCGGCGCGGGCCACGCCGAGCTCGCCGTGGCCCGCGGCGGGCTCGGCGGGCTCGCCCCCGCCCGCCCCGGGCCCTTGCGCGTCGGCGCGGGCCTCGCCGAGCTCGCCGTGGCCCGCGGCGGGCTCGGCGGGCTCGTCCCCGCCCACCCCTGGCCCTGACGCGTCAGCGCGGGCCTCGCCGAGCTCGCCGTGGCCCGCGGCGGGCTCGGCGGGCTCGCCCCGCCCGCCGCGGGCCCTGGCGCGTCGGCGCGGGCCTCGCCGAGCTCGCCGTGGCCCGCGGCGGGCTCGGCGGGCTCGCCCCCGCCCGCCGCGGGCCCTGGCGCGTCGGCGCGGGCCTCGGCGAGCTCGCCGTGGCCCGCGGCGGGCTCGGCGGGCTCGCCCCCGCCCGCCGCGGGCCCTGGCGCGTCGGCGCGGGCCTCGCCGAGCTCGCCGTGGCCCGCGGCGGGCTCGGCGGGCTCGCCCCCGCCCGCCGCCGAGCCCTGGCGCGTCGGCGCGGGCCTCGCCGAGCTCGCCGTGGCCCGCGGCGGGCTCGGCGGGCTCGCCCCCGCCCGCCGCGGGCCCTGGCGCGTCGGCGCGGGCCTCGGCGAGCTCGTCGTGGCCCGCGGCGGGCTCGGCGGGCTCGCCCCCGCCCGCCGCGGGCCCTGGCGCGTCGGCGCGGGCCTCGCCGAGCTCGCCGTGGCCCGCGGCGGGCTCGGCGGGCTCGCCCCCGCCCGCCGCGGGCCCTGGCGCGTCGGCGCGGGCCTCGGCGAGCTCGTCGTGGCCCGCGGCGGGCTCGGCGGGCTCGCCCCCGCCCGCCGCGGGCCCTGGCTCGTCGGCGCGGGCCTCGCCGAGCTCGCCGTGGCCCGCGGCGGGCTCGGCGGGCTCGCCCCCGCCCGCCGCGGGCCCTGGCGCGTCGGCGCGGGCCTCGCCGAGCTCGCCGTGGCCCGCGGCGGGCTCGGCGGGCTCGCCCCCGCCCGCCCCTGGCCCTGGCGCGTCGGCGTGGGCCTCGCCGAGCTCGCCGTGGCCCGCGGCGGGCTCGGCGGGCTCGCCCCTGCCCGCCGCGGGCCCTGGCGCGTCGGCGCGGGCCTCGCCGAGCTCGCCGTGGCCCGCGGCGGGCTCGGCGGGCTCGCCCCCGCCCGCCGCGGGCCCTGGCGCGTCGGCGCGGGCCTCGCCGAGCTCGCCGTGGCCCGCGGCGGGCTCGGCGGGCTCGCCCCCACCCGCCCCGGGCCCTTGCGCGTCGGCGCGGGCCTCGCCGAGCTCGCCGTGGCCCGCGGCGGGCTCGGCGGGCTCGCCCCCGCCCGCCCCGGGCCCTGGCGCGTCGGCGCGGGCCTCGCCGAGCTCGCCGTGGCCCGCGGTGGGCTTGGCGGGCTCGCCCCCGCCCGCCGCGGGCCCTGGCGCGTCGGCGCGGGCCTCGCCGAGCTCGCCGTGGCCCGCGGCGGGCTCGGCGGGCTCGCCCCCGCCCGCCGCGGGCCCTGGCGCGTCGGCGCGGGCCTCGCCGAGCTCGCCGTGGCCCGCGGCGGGCTCGGCGGGCTCGCCCCCGCCCGCCGCGGGCCCTGGCGCGTCGGCGCGGGCCTCGCCGAGCTCGCCGTGGCCCGCGGCGGGCTCGGCGGGCTCGCCCCCACCCGCCCCGGCCCTTGCGCGTCGGCGCGGGCCTCGCCGAGCTCGCCGTGGCCCGCGGCGGGCTCGGCGGGCTCGCCCCCGCCCGCCGCGGGCCCTGGCGCGTCGGCGCGGGCCTCGCCGAGCTCGCCGTGGCCCGCGGCGGGCTCGGCGGGCTCGCCCCCGCCCGCCGCGAGCCCTGGCGCGTCCGCGCGGGCCTCGCCGAGCTCGCCGTGGCCCGCGGCGGGCTCGGCGGGCTCGCCCCCGCCCGCCCCTGGCCCTGGCGCGTCGGCGCGGGCCTCGGCGAGCTCGCCGTGGCCCGCGGCGGGCTCGGCGGGCTCGCCCCCGCCCGCCCCGGGCCCTGGCGCGTCGGCGCGGGCCTCGCCGAGCTCGCCGTGGCCCGCGGCGGGCTCGGCGGGCTCGCCCCCGCCCGCCGCGGGCCCTGGCGCATCGGCGCGGGCCTCGCCGAGCTCGCCGTGGCCCGCGCCGGGCTCGGCGGGCTCGCCCCCGCCCGCCGCGGGCCCTGGCGCGTCGGCGCGGGCCTCGCCGAGCTCGCCGTGGCCCGCGGCGGGCTCGGCGGGCTCGCCCCCGCCCGCCGCGGGCCCTGGCGCGTCGGGGCGGGCCTCGCCGAGCTCGCCGTGGCCCGCGGCGGGCTCGGCGGGCTCGCCCCCGCCCGCCCCTGGCCCCTGGCGCGTCGGCGCGGGCCTCGCCGAGCTCGCCGTGGCCCGCGGCGGGCTCGGCGGGCTCGCCCCCGCCCGCCGCGGGCCCTGGCGCGTCAGCGCGGGCCTCGCCGAGCTCGCCGTGGCCCGCGGCGGGCTCGGCGGGCTCGCCCCCGCCCGCCGCGAGCCCTGGCGCGTCGGCGCGGGCCTCGCCGAGCTCGCCGTGGCCCGCGGCGGGCTCGGCGGGCTCGCCCCCGCCCGCCCCTGGCCCTGGCGCGTCGGCGCGGGCCTCGGCGAGCTCGCCGTGGCCCGCGGCGGGCTCGGCGGGCTCGCCCCCGCCCGCCGCGGGCCCTGGCGCGTCGGCGCGGGCCTCGCCGAGCTCGCCGTGGCCCGCGGCGGGCTCGGCGGGCTCGCCCCCGCCCGCCGCGGGCCCTGGCGCGTCGGCGCGGGCCTCGCCGAGCTCGCCGTGGCCCGCGGCGGGCTCGGCGGGCTCGCCCCCGCCCGCCGCGGGCCCTGGCGCGTCGGCGCGGGCCTCGCCGAGCTCGCCGTGGCCCGCGGCGGGCTCGGCGGGCTCGCCCCCGCCCGCCCCTGGCCCTGGCGCGTCGGCGCGGGCCTCGGCGAGCTCGCCGTGGCCCGCGGCGGGCTCGGCGGGCTCGCCCCCGCCCGCCGCGGGCCCTGGCGCGTCGGCGCGGGCCTCGTCGAGCTCGCCGTGGCCCGCGGCGGGCTCGGCGGGCTCGCCCCCGCCCGCCGCGGGCCCTGGCGCGTCGGCGCGGGCCTCGCCGAGCTCGCCGTGGCCCGCGGCGGGCTCGGCGGGCTCGCCCCCGCCCGCCCCGGGCCCTGGCGCGTCGGCGCGGGCCTCGCCGAGCTCGCCGTGGCCCGCGGCGGGCTCGGCGGGCTCGCCCCCGCCCGCCGCGGGCCCTGGCGCGTCGGCGCGGGCCTCGCCGAGCTCGCCGTGGCCCGCGGCGGGCTCGCGGGCTCGCCCCCGCCCGCCGCGGGCCCTGGCGCGTCGGCGCGGGCCTCGCCGAGCTCGCCGTGGCCCGCGGCGGGCTCGGCGGGCTCGCCCCCGCCCGCCCCTGGCCCTGACGCGTCAGCGCAGGCCTCGCCGAGCTCGCCGTGGCCCGCGGCGGGCTCGGCGGGCTCGCCCCTGCCCGCCGCGGGCCTTGGCGCGTCGGCGCGGGCATCGCCGAGCTCGCCGTGGCCCGCGGCGGGCTCGGCGGGCTCGCCCCCGCCCGCCCTGGCCCTGGCTCGTCGGCGCGGGCCTCGCCGAGCTCGCCGTGGCCCGCGGCGGGCTCGGCGGCTCGCCCCCGCCCGCCCCGGGCCCTTGCGCGTCGGCGCGGGCCTCGCCGAGCCCGCCGTGGCCGGCGGCAGGCTCGGCGGGCTCGCCCCCGCCCGCCCCGGGCCCTGGCGCGTCGGCGCGGGCCTCGCCGAGCTCGCCGTGGCCCGCGGCGGGCTCGGCGGGCTCTCCCCCGCCCGCCCCGGGCCCTTGCGCGTCGGCGCGGGCCTCGCCGAGCTCGCCGTGGCCCGCGGCGGGCTCGGCGGGCTCGCCCCCGCCCGCCCCGGGCCCTGGCGCGTCTGCGCGGGCCTCGCCGAGCTCGCCGTGGCCCGCGGCGGGCTCGGCGGGCTCTCCCCCGCCCGCCCCGGGCCCTTGCGCGTCGGCGCGGGCCTCGCCGAGCTCGCCGTGGCCCGCGGCGGGCTCGGCGGGCTCGCCCCCACACGCCCCGGGCCCTGGCGCGTCGCCGCGGGCCTCGCCGAGCTCGCCGTGGCCCGCGGCGGGCTCGGCGGGCTCGTCCCCGCCCACCCCTGGCCCTGACGCGTCAGCGCGGGCCTCGCCGAGCTCGCCGTGGCCCGCGGCGGGCTCGGCGGGCTCGCCCCCGCCCGCCGCGGGCCCTGGCGCGTCGGCGCGGGCCTCGCCGAGCTCGCCGTGGCCCGCGGCGGGCTCGGCGGGCTCGCCCCCGCCCGCCGCGGGCCCTGGCGCGTCGGCGCGGGCCTCGCCGAGCTCGCCGTGGCCCGCGGCGGGCTCGGCGGGCTCGCCCCCGCCCGCCGCGGGCCCTGGCGCGTCGGCGCGGGCCTCGCCGAGCTCGCCGGGGCCCGCGGCGGGCTCGCGGGCTCGCCCCCGCCCGCCGCGAGCCCTGGCGCGTCGGCGCGGCCTCGCCGAGCTCGCCGTGGCCCGCGGCGGGCTCGGCGGGCTCGCCCCGCCCGCCGCGGGCCCTGGCGCGTCGGCGCGGGCCTCGGCGAGCTCGTCGTGGCCCGCGGCGGGCTCGGCGGGCTCGCCCCCGCCCGCCGCGGGCCCTGGCTCGTCGGCGCGGGCCTCGCCGAGCTCGCCGTGGCCCGCGGCGGGCTCGGCGGGCTCGCCCCCGCCCGCCGCGGGCCCTGGCGCGTCGGCGCGGGCCTCGCCGAGCTCGCCGTGGCCCGCGGCGGGCTCGGCGGGCTCGCCCCCGCCCGCCACGGGCCCTGGCGCGTCGGCGCGGGCCTCGCCGAGCTCGCCGTGGCCCGCGGCGGGCTCGGCGGGCTCGCCCCCGCCCGCCCCTGGCCCTGGCGCGTCGGCGTGGGCCTCGCCGAGCTCGCCGTGGCCCGCGGCGGGCTCGGCGGGCTCGCCCCCGCCCGCCGCGGGCCCTGGCGCGTCGGCGCGGGCCTCGCCGAGCTCGCCGTGGCCCGCGGCGGGCTCGGCGGGCTCGCCCCCACCCGCCCCGGGCCCTTGCGCGTCGGCGCGGGCCTCGCCGAGCTCGCCGTGGCCCGCGGCGGGCTCGGCGGGCTCGCCCCCGCCGCCCCTGGCCCTGGCGCGTCAGCGCCGGCCTCGCCGAGCTCGCCGTGGCCCGCGGCGGGCTCGGCGGGCTCGCCCCCGCCCGCCCCTGGCCCTGGCGCGTCGGCGCGGGCCTCGCCGAGCTCGCCGTGGCTCGCGCCGGGCTCGGCGGGCTCGCCCCCGCCCGCCCCGGGCCCTGGCGCGTCGGCGCGGGCCTCGCCGAGCTCGCCGTGGCCCGCGGCGGGCTCGGCGGGCTCGCCCCCGCCCGCGGCGGGCCCTGGCGCGTCGGCGCGGGCCTCGCCGAGCTCGCCGTGGCCCGCGGCGGGCTCGGCGGGCTCGCCCCCGCCCGCCGCGGGCCCTGGCGCGTCGGCGCGGGCCTCGCCGAGCTCGCCGTGGCCCGCGGCGGGCTCGGCGGGCTCGCCCGCCCGCCGCGGGCCCTGGCGCGTCGGCGCGGGCCTCGCCGAGCTCGCCGTGGCCCGCGGCGGGCTCGGCGGGCTCGCCCCGCCCGCCGCGGGCCCTGGCGCGTCGGCGCGGGCCTCGCCGAGCTCGCCGTGGCCCGCGGCGGGCTCGGCGGGCTCGCCCCGCCCGCCGCGGGCCCTGGCGCGTCGGCGCGGGCCTCGCCGAGCGCGCCGTGGCCCGCGGCGGGCTCGGCGGGCTCGCCCCCGCCCGCCGCGGGCCCTGGCGCGTCGGCGCGGGCCTCG
>NW_027182680.1:0-38159 GCF_040807025.1 Struthio camelus
GGAAGAAAGCCCATGTCACTCCAGTCTTCAAAAAGGGTAAGAAGGAGGAGCCAGGAATCTACAGGCCTGTCAGCCTCCCCTCCATCCCTGGAAAGGTGATCCTGGAGGTCCTCACTAAGCATGTGGAGGACAAGAAGGTGATCAGGAGGAGTCAGCATGGATTCACCAAAGGGAAATCATGCTTGACCAAGCCTTCCAGGACAGTGAGGTGGATGGAGAACTGGCTGGATGGCCGAGCTCAGAGGGTTGTGGTCAGTGGCACAGTCTAGCTGGAGGCCTGTGGCTAGTGGTGTCCCCCAGGGCTCAGTCCTGGGTCCAGTCTTGTTCAATGTATTCCTCAATGACCTGGAGGAAGGGACAGAGTGCACCCTCAGCAAGTTTGCTGATGATACTAAACTGGGGGGAGAGGCTAACACACCAGAAGGCTGTGCTGCCATTCAGAGGGACCTGGACAGGCTGGAGAGGTGGGCGGAGAGGAACCTCCTGAAGTTCAACAAAGGCAAGTGCAAGGTCCTGCACCTAGGCAGGAATAATCCCATGCACCAGGACAGGCTGGGGGTTGACCTGCTGCAAAGTGGCTCTGCAGAGAAGGACCTGGGAGTGCTGGTGGGCAACAAGTTAAACATGAGGCAGCAGTGTGCCCTTGTGGCCAAGAAGGCCCATGGTATGCTGGGGTGCATTAGGCAGAGTGTTGCCAGCAGGTGGAGGGAGGTGATCCTGCCCCTCTCCTCAGCCCTGGGGAGGCCTCACCTGGAGTACTGTGTCCAGTTCTGGGCTCCCCAGTACAAGAGAGACATGGCACTCCTGGAGAGAGTCCAGCGGAGGGCTACCAAGAGGATTAGAGGGCTGGAGCACCTCTCCTAGGAAGAAAGACTGCAAGAGCTGGGCCTGTTCAGCCTGGGGAAGAGAAGCTTGAGAGGCGATCTCATCAACGTGTACAAGCATCTGAAGGGGGAGTGTCAAGAGGATGAGGCCAGCCTCTTCTCCGTGGTGCCCAGCGACAGGACAAGAGGCAATGGGCACAAACTGAACCACAGGCAGCTCCATCTGAACCTGAGGAAAAACTTCTTCCCTGTGAGAGTGACAGAGCATTGGAACAGGTTGCCCAGAGAGGTAGTGGAGTCTCCTTCGCTGGAGATATTCAAAAGCCGTCTGGATGTGATCCTGGGCAATATGCTCTAGGTGACCCTGCTTGAGCAGGGAGGTTGGACGAGATGATCTCCAGAGGTCCCGTCCAACCTAAACGATTCTGTGATTCTGTGATTCTGTAAAACGCTGTGCATCAGGGCAGGCTGAGAGCTGACCGTCAGAGGAGTGACCCTGAGGAGAAGGGCCTGGACATGACAAGGGATGCCATAGGAGCCAGCAGTGCATGCTTGCACTAATGAGGCCAGCTGCATATGGGGCTGCTTCAGGAAGACCATGGCCACCCAGGCAAGGGCAGTCCCCATCCCCCTTGACTCAGCACTGGTGTGGCCACATCTGGAAGAGTGTGTCCCCGTGTGGGCTGCCCAGTGCTGGAGGAATGGGGAGGACCTGGAGAAGGTCCAGGGGAGGTCTCCCAAGGTGGGGGTAGGGTCCTGAAGCACAAAGCCTGTATGGAGGGGCTGAGGGATGTGGCCTTCTTTAGCCTGGTGAAGGGGAGGCTAAGGGCATTCCAGTAGGAGCCTGGGAGTGCTTGAAGGGTGGTTTCAGAGGTGATGGAGAGTTTCTTGGTAATAGGAAATAGCAAGAGAAGGAGAAAGAGACAAAACAATTATGAGATACATTATGAGAAGTTCAGGCTGAACTTTTGGAAACTGGGATGTCACTTGTGCTGTGGTTCAACAGGACACCCAGAGGGAGTTGGTGGGGAGCCCCTGGCTTTGTGTCTGGATGAAAAGCAAGAGAGGGCAGAGAGCCATCAGTAAAGGTGGTCAGATGGCTGGGGGAGAGCAAAGTGGGGAAGCAGGCTGGGTGTCTACAGGCTGCAGGGACACAGACACAGGAGGGGGACAGCACAGGGCAGCCTGGGGTGGAGACGACTGAGGGCACTGCCAAGGCTGAAAGCCTCCGACAGGACGGAGGTCTTTGTGCTCTTGGCTTTCTCTGGTGTCTGCCACTGAGGCCAAGGAGACACTGTGTTTCTGACGGCCCCAGGTCCTCATTACGTCCCCACCCTCAGAGAGCCCAGGAGGTGCTGTCTCATCCTGCACGAAGTCTTGCACACCCCCACCCTCTCCCTGCCCCCACAAAGAGCCCTGAGCCAAGTCGGAGCGAAAGCACCACCCTGTGCAGGGGCTGGGTGTCAGTGCTGGCCCATGCTGTCTGATAACACACAGCAAGGTGGACTTGGTGTCACAGCCACCTGCACATTTCCTTTGCCAACCTGTAACAAGTGCCTCCAACTTTCTGCTCTCCTCAGCCCCTGGGAGGCTTTGTTGGTAATGGTCCTCAGGGGGACCCATTAACACTCCCCGAAACTTGGGATTTAATTCTGACTTTAACTTCTTCAGTGTTTTTCTCAGTTCCCTCTCAGTATCTGAGGTTCATGGGCTCAGCACCACATACACTCGAGGGGGGATTAAAAGGTCAGAAGCCCTAACAAGCCATGCCACTCCCCAGCATTTTCTTGAGGTCTCAGTTCTTGTGAGGCTAAGTGGAGAGCTCTCAGGAGGGCACTTACAAGAGGAAGATTTCAATGAGCGACCAAAAAAAAATCGGATGCTGGCTTTCACAGTTTTCTTCTTTTTTCAGCCCCGAGAATCCCTGTTATCCACATTGCTGGATTCCTATTGATTCAGAGGGTCTCCTAATGAAACCTGGATGTGTAGGAAAGGCAGGATTTCTGGTACGGGACATGTGTGGACAACCCTCCTCCTCCCCTCCCCAGCCCGGCCGGTTCTCCCATCAGCCCCTGGGGACCTACTTCGCTCTTGTTAACATCGAACCCTTTTCCACTCGCCTCTGTAGCTGAGTGTTATAGCTCCTGTGCCCCAAGTCCCACCTGCTTCCCTTAGAGAAGTGGATGTTATCGCTAGGCCACTCTTCTTCATTTTTGAAGGGTCCTGGAGAACAGGAGAGGTGCCTGACGAATGGAAGAAAGCCCATGTCACTCCAGTCTTCAAAAAGGGTAAGAAGGAGGAGCCAGGAATCTACAGGCCTGTCAGCCTCCCCTCCATCCCTGGAAAGGTGATCCTGGAGGTCCTCACTAAGCATGTGGAGGACAAGAAGGTGATCAGGAGGAGTCAGCATGGATTCACCAAAGGGAAATCATGCTTGACCAAGCCTTCCAGGACAGTGAGGTGGATGGAGAACTGGCTGGATGGCCGAGCTCAGAGGGTTGTGGTCAGTGGCACAGTCTAGCTGGAGGCCTGTGGCTAGTGGTGTCCCCCAGGGCTCAGTCCTGGGTCCAGTCTTGTTCAATGTATTCCTCAATGACCTGGAGGAAGGGACAGAGTGCACCCTCAGCAAGTTTGCTGATGATACTAAACTGGGGGGAGAGGCTAACACACCAGAAGGCTGTGCTGCCATTCAGAGGGACCTGGACAGGCTGGAGAGGTGGGCGGAGAGGAACCTCCTGAAGTTCAACAAAGGCAAGTGCAAGGTCCTGCACCTAGGCAGGAATAATCCCATGCACCAGGACAGGCTGGGGGTTGACCTGCTGCAAAGTGGCTCTGCAGAGAAGGACCTGGGAGTGCTGGTGGGCAACAAGTTAAACATGAGGCAGCAGTGTGCCCTTGTGGCCAAGAAGGCCCATGGTATGCTGGGGTGCATTAGGCAGAGTGTTGCCAGCAGGTGGAGGGAGGTGATCCTGCCCCTCTCCTCAGCCCTGGGGAGGCCTCACCTGGAGTACTGTGTCCAGTTCTGGGCTCCCCAGTACAAGAGAGACATGGCACTCCTGGAGAGAGTCCAGCGGAGGGCTACCAAGAGGATTAGAGGGCTGGAGCACCTCTCCTAGGAAGAAAGACTGCAAGAGCTGGGCCTGTTCAGCCTGGGGAAGAGAAGCTTGAGAGGCGATCTCATCAACGTGTACAAGCATCTGAAGGGGGAGTGTCAAGAGGATGAGGCCAGCCTCTTCTCCGTGGTGCCCAGCGACAGGACAAGAGGCAATGGGCACAAACTGAACCACAGGCAGCTCCATCTGAACCTGAGGAAAAACTTCTTCCCTGTGAGAGTGACAGAGCATTGGAACAGGTTGCCCAGAGAGGTAGTGGAGTCTCCTTCGCTGGAGATATTCAAAAGCCGTCTGGATGTGATCCTGGGCAATATGCTCTAGGTGACCCTGCTTGAGCAGGGAGGTTGGACGAGATGATCTCCAGAGGTCCCGTCCAACCTAAACGATTCTGTGATTCTGTGATTCTGTAAAACGCTGTGCATCAGGGCAGGCTGAGAGCTGACCGTCAGAGGAGTGACCCTGAGGAGAAGGGCCTGGACATGACAAGGGATGCCATAGGAGCCAGCAGTGCATGCTTGCACTAATGAGGCCAGCTGCATATGGGGCTGCTTCAGGAAGACCATGGCCACCCAGGCAAGGGCAGTCCCCATCCCCCTTGACTCAGCACTGGTGTGGCCACATCTGGAAGAGTGTGTCCCCGTGTGGGCTGCCCAGTGCTGGAGGAATGGGGAGGACCTGGAGAAGGTCCAGGGGAGGTCTCCCAAGGTGGGGGTAGGGTCCTGAAGCACAAAGCCTGTATGGAGGGGCTGAGGGATGTGGCCTTCTTTAGCCTGGTGAAGGGGAGGCTAAGGGCATTCCAGTAGGAGCCTGGGAGTGCTTGAAGGGTGGTTTCAGAGGTGATGGAGAGTTTCTTGGTAATAGGAAATAGCAAGAGAAGGAGAAAGAGACAAAACAATTATGAGATACATTATGAGAAGTTCAGGCTGAACTTTTGGAAACTGGGATGTCACTTGTGCTGTGGTTCAACAGGACACCCAGAGGGAGTTGGTGGGGAGCCCCTGGCTTTGTGTCTGGATGAAAAGCAAGAGAGGGCAGAGAGCCATCAGTAAAGGTGGTCAGATGGCTGGGGGAGAGCAAAGTGGGGAAGCAGGCTGGGTGTCTACAGGCTGCAGGGACACAGACACAGGAGGGGGACAGCACAGGGCAGCCTGGGGTGGAGACGACTGAGGGCACTGCCAAGGCTGAAAGCCTCCGACAGGACGGAGGTCTTTGTGCTCTTGGCTTTCTCTGGTGTCTGCCACTGAGGCCAAGGAGACACTGTGTTTCTGACGGCCCCAGGTCCTCATTACGTCCCCACCCTCAGAGAGCCCAGGAGGTGCTGTCTCATCCTGCACGAAGTCTTGCACACCCCCACCCTCTCCCTGCCCCCACAAAGAGCCCTGAGCCAAGTCGGAGCGAAAGCACCACCCTGTGCAGGGGCTGGGTGTCAGTGCTGGCCCATGCTGTCTGATAACACACAGCAAGGTGGACTTGGTGTCACAGCCACCTGCACATTTCCTTTGCCAACCTGTAACAAGTGCCTCCAACTTTCTGCTCTCCTCAGCCCCTGGGAGGCTTTGTTGGTAATGGTCCTCAGGGGGACCCATTAACACTCCCCGAAACTTGGGATTTAATTCTGACTTTAACTTCTTCAGTGTTTTTCTCAGTTCCCTCTCAGTATCTGAGGTTCATGGGCTCAGCACCACATACACTCGAGGGGGGATTAAAAGGTCAGAAGCCCTAACAAGCCATGCCACTCCCCAGCATTTTCTTGAGGTCTCAGTTCTTGTGAGGCTAAGTGGAGAGCTCTCAGGAGGGCACTTACAAGAGGAAGATTTCAATGAGCGACCAAAAAAAAATCGGATGCTGGCTTTCACAGTTTTCTTCTTTTTTCAGCCCCGAGAATCCCTGTTATCCACATTGCTGGATTCCTATTGATTCAGAGGGTCTCCTAATGAAACCTGGATGTGTAGGAAAGGCAGGATTTCTGGTACGGGACATGTGTGGACAACCCTCCTCCTCCCCTCCCCAGCCCGGCCGGTTCTCCCATCAGCCCCTGGGGACCTACTTCGCTCTTGTTAACATCGAACCCTTTTCCACTCGCCTCTGTAGCTGAGTGTTATAGCTCCTGTGCCCCAAGTCCCACCTGCTTCCCTTAGAGAAGTGGATGTTATCGCTAGGCCACTCTTCTTCATTTTTGAAGGGTCCTGGAGAACAGGAGAGGTGCCTGACGAATGGAAGAAAGCCCATGTCACTCCAGTCTTCAAAAAGGGTAAGAAGGAGGAGCCAGGAATCTACAGGCCTGTCAGCCTCCCCTCCATCCCTGGAAAGGTGATCCTGGAGGTCCTCACTAAGCATGTGGAGGACAAGAAGGTGATCAGGAGGAGTCAGCATGGATTCACCAAAGGGAAATCATGCTTGACCAAGCCTTCCAGGACAGTGAGGTGGATGGAGAACTGGCTGGATGGCCGAGCTCAGAGGGTTGTGGTCAGTGGCACAGTCTAGCTGGAGGCCTGTGGCTAGTGGTGTCCCCCAGGGCTCAGTCCTGGGTCCAGTCTTGTTCAATGTATTCCTCAATGACCTGGAGGAAGGGACAGAGTGCACCCTCAGCAAGTTTGCTGATGATACTAAACTGGGGGGAGAGGCTAACACACCAGAAGGCTGTGCTGCCATTCAGAGGGACCTGGACAGGCTGGAGAGGTGGGCGGAGAGGAACCTCCTGAAGTTCAACAAAGGCAAGTGCAAGGTCCTGCACCTAGGCAGGAATAATCCCATGCACCAGGACAGGCTGGGGGTTGACCTGCTGCAAAGTGGCTCTGCAGAGAAGGACCTGGGAGTGCTGGTGGGCAACAAGTTAAACATGAGGCAGCAGTGTGCCCTTGTGGCCAAGAAGGCCCATGGTATGCTGGGGTGCATTAGGCAGAGTGTTGCCAGCAGGTGGAGGGAGGTGATCCTGCCCCTCTCCTCAGCCCTGGGGAGGCCTCACCTGGAGTACTGTGTCCAGTTCTGGGCTCCCCAGTACAAGAGAGACATGGCACTCCTGGAGAGAGTCCAGCGGAGGGCTACCAAGAGGATTAGAGGGCTGGAGCACCTCTCCTAGGAAGAAAGACTGCAAGAGCTGGGCCTGTTCAGCCTGGGGAAGAGAAGCTTGAGAGGCGATCTCATCAACGTGTACAAGCATCTGAAGGGGGAGTGTCAAGAGGATGAGGCCAGCCTCTTCTCCGTGGTGCCCAGCGACAGGACAAGAGGCAATGGGCACAAACTGAACCACAGGCAGCTCCATCTGAACCTGAGGAAAAACTTCTTCCCTGTGAGAGTGACAGAGCATTGGAACAGGTTGCCCAGAGAGGTAGTGGAGTCTCCTTCGCTGGAGATATTCAAAAGCCGTCTGGATGTGATCCTGGGCAATATGCTCTAGGTGACCCTGCTTGAGCAGGGAGGTTGGACGAGATGATCTCCAGAGGTCCCGTCCAACCTAAACGATTCTGTGATTCTGTGATTCTGTAAAACGCTGTGCATCAGGGCAGGCTGAGAGCTGACCGTCAGAGGAGTGACCCTGAGGAGAAGGGCCTGGACATGACAAGGGATGCCATAGGAGCCAGCAGTGCATGCTTGCACTAATGAGGCCAGCTGCATATGGGGCTGCTTCAGGAAGACCATGGCCACCCAGGCAAGGGCAGTCCCCATCCCCCTTGACTCAGCACTGGTGTGGCCACATCTGGAAGAGTGTGTCCCCGTGTGGGCTGCCCAGTGCTGGAGGAATGGGGAGGACCTGGAGAAGGTCCAGGGGAGGTCTCCCAAGGTGGGGGTAGGGTCCTGAAGCACAAAGCCTGTATGGAGGGGCTGAGGGATGTGGCCTTCTTTAGCCTGGTGAAGGGGAGGCTAAGGGCATTCCAGTAGGAGCCTGGGAGTGCTTGAAGGGTGGTTTCAGAGGTGATGGAGAGTTTCTTGGTAATAGGAAATAGCAAGAGAAGGAGAAAGAGACAAAACAATTATGAGATACATTATGAGAAGTTCAGGCTGAACTTTTGGAAACTGGGATGTCACTTGTGCTGTGGTTCAACAGGACACCCAGAGGGAGTTGGTGGGGAGCCCCTGGCTTTGTGTCTGGATGAAAAGCAAGAGAGGGCAGAGAGCCATCAGTAAAGGTGGTCAGATGGCTGGGGGAGAGCAAAGTGGGGAAGCAGGCTGGGTGTCTACAGGCTGCAGGGACACAGACACAGGAGGGGGACAGCACAGGGCAGCCTGGGGTGGAGACGACTGAGGGCACTGCCAAGGCTGAAAGCCTCCGACAGGACGGAGGTCTTTGTGCTCTTGGCTTTCTCTGGTGTCTGCCACTGAGGCCAAGGAGACACTGTGTTTCTGACGGCCCCAGGTCCTCATTACGTCCCCACCCTCAGAGAGCCCAGGAGGTGCTGTCTCATCCTGCACGAAGTCTTGCACACCCCCACCCTCTCCCTGCCCCCACAAAGAGCCCTGAGCCAAGTCGGAGCGAAAGCACCACCCTGTGCAGGGGCTGGGTGTCAGTGCTGGCCCATGCTGTCTGATAACACACAGCAAGGTGGACTTGGTGTCACAGCCACCTGCACATTTCCTTTGCCAACCTGTAACAAGTGCCTCCAACTTTCTGCTCTCCTCAGCCCCTGGGAGGCTTTGTTGGTAATGGTCCTCAGGGGGACCCATTAACACTCCCCGAAACTTGGGATTTAATTCTGACTTTAACTTCTTCAGTGTTTTTCTCAGTTCCCTCTCAGTATCTGAGGTTCATGGGCTCAGCACCACATACACTCGAGGGGGGATTAAAAGGTCAGAAGCCCTAACAAGCCATGCCACTCCCCAGCATTTTCTTGAGGTCTCAGTTCTTGTGAGGCTAAGTGGAGAGCTCTCAGGAGGGCACTTACAAGAGGAAGATTTCAATGAGCGACCAAAAAAAAATCGGATGCTGGCTTTCACAGTTTTCTTCTTTTTTCAGCCCCGAGAATCCCTGTTATCCACATTGCTGGATTCCTATTGATTCAGAGGGTCTCCTAATGAAACCTGGATGTGTAGGAAAGGCAGGATTTCTGGTACGGGACATGTGTGGACAACCCTCCTCCTCCCCTCCCCAGCCCGGCCGGTTCTCCCATCAGCCCCTGGGGACCTACTTCGCTCTTGTTAACATCGAACCCTTTTCCACTCGCCTCTGTAGCTGAGTGTTATAGCTCCTGTGCCCCAAGTCCCACCTGCTTCCCTTAGAGAAGTGGATGTTATCGCTAGGCCACTCTTCTTCATTTTTGAAGGGTCCTGGAGAACAGGAGAGGTGCCTGACGAATGGAAGAAAGCCCATGTCACTCCAGTCTTCAAAAAGGGTAAGAAGGAGGAGCCAGGAATCTACAGGCCTGTCAGCCTCCCCTCCATCCCTGGAAAGGTGATCCTGGAGGTCCTCACTAAGCATGTGGAGGACAAGAAGGTGATCAGGAGGAGTCAGCATGGATTCACCAAAGGGAAATCATGCTTGACCAAGCCTTCCAGGACAGTGAGGTGGATGGAGAACTGGCTGGATGGCCGAGCTCAGAGGGTTGTGGTCAGTGGCACAGTCTAGCTGGAGGCCTGTGGCTAGTGGTGTCCCCCAGGGCTCAGTCCTGGGTCCAGTCTTGTTCAATGTATTCCTCAATGACCTGGAGGAAGGGACAGAGTGCACCCTCAGCAAGTTTGCTGATGATACTAAACTGGGGGGAGAGGCTAACACACCAGAAGGCTGTGCTGCCATTCAGAGGGACCTGGACAGGCTGGAGAGGTGGGCGGAGAGGAACCTCCTGAAGTTCAACAAAGGCAAGTGCAAGGTCCTGCACCTAGGCAGGAATAATCCCATGCACCAGGACAGGCTGGGGGTTGACCTGCTGCAAAGTGGCTCTGCAGAGAAGGACCTGGGAGTGCTGGTGGGCAACAAGTTAAACATGAGGCAGCAGTGTGCCCTTGTGGCCAAGAAGGCCCATGGTATGCTGGGGTGCATTAGGCAGAGTGTTGCCAGCAGGTGGAGGGAGGTGATCCTGCCCCTCTCCTCAGCCCTGGGGAGGCCTCACCTGGAGTACTGTGTCCAGTTCTGGGCTCCCCAGTACAAGAGAGACATGGCACTCCTGGAGAGAGTCCAGCGGAGGGCTACCAAGAGGATTAGAGGGCTGGAGCACCTCTCCTAGGAAGAAAGACTGCAAGAGCTGGGCCTGTTCAGCCTGGGGAAGAGAAGCTTGAGAGGCGATCTCATCAACGTGTACAAGCATCTGAAGGGGGAGTGTCAAGAGGATGAGGCCAGCCTCTTCTCCGTGGTGCCCAGCGACAGGACAAGAGGCAATGGGCACAAACTGAACCACAGGCAGCTCCATCTGAACCTGAGGAAAAACTTCTTCCCTGTGAGAGTGACAGAGCATTGGAACAGGTTGCCCAGAGAGGTAGTGGAGTCTCCTTCGCTGGAGATATTCAAAAGCCGTCTGGATGTGATCCTGGGCAATATGCTCTAGGTGACCCTGCTTGAGCAGGGAGGTTGGACGAGATGATCTCCAGAGGTCCCGTCCAACCTAAACGATTCTGTGATTCTGTGATTCTGTAAAACGCTGTGCATCAGGGCAGGCTGAGAGCTGACCGTCAGAGGAGTGACCCTGAGGAGAAGGGCCTGGACATGACAAGGGATGCCATAGGAGCCAGCAGTGCATGCTTGCACTAATGAGGCCAGCTGCATATGGGGCTGCTTCAGGAAGACCATGGCCACCCAGGCAAGGGCAGTCCCCATCCCCCTTGACTCAGCACTGGTGTGGCCACATCTGGAAGAGTGTGTCCCCGTGTGGGCTGCCCAGTGCTGGAGGAATGGGGAGGACCTGGAGAAGGTCCAGGGGAGGTCTCCCAAGGTGGGGGTAGGGTCCTGAAGCACAAAGCCTGTATGGAGGGGCTGAGGGATGTGGCCTTCTTTAGCCTGGTGAAGGGGAGGCTAAGGGCATTCCAGTAGGAGCCTGGGAGTGCTTGAAGGGTGGTTTCAGAGGTGATGGAGAGTTTCTTGGTAATAGGAAATAGCAAGAGAAGGAGAAAGAGACAAAACAATTATGAGATACATTATGAGAAGTTCAGGCTGAACTTTTGGAAACTGGGATGTCACTTGTGCTGTGGTTCAACAGGACACCCAGAGGGAGTTGGTGGGGAGCCCCTGGCTTTGTGTCTGGATGAAAAGCAAGAGAGGGCAGAGAGCCATCAGTAAAGGTGGTCAGATGGCTGGGGGAGAGCAAAGTGGGGAAGCAGGCTGGGTGTCTACAGGCTGCAGGGACACAGACACAGGAGGGGGACAGCACAGGGCAGCCTGGGGTGGAGACGACTGAGGGCACTGCCAAGGCTGAAAGCCTCCGACAGGACGGAGGTCTTTGTGCTCTTGGCTTTCTCTGGTGTCTGCCACTGAGGCCAAGGAGACACTGTGTTTCTGACGGCCCCAGGTCCTCATTACGTCCCCACCCTCAGAGAGCCCAGGAGGTGCTGTCTCATCCTGCACGAAGTCTTGCACACCCCCACCCTCTCCCTGCCCCCACAAAGAGCCCTGAGCCAAGTCGGAGCCAAAGCACCACCCTGTGCAGGGGCTGGGTGTCAGTGCTGGCCCATGCTGTCTGATAACACACAGCAAGGTGGACTTGGTGTCACAGCCACCTGCACATTTCCTTTGCCAACCTGTAACAAGTGCCTCCAACTTTCTGCTCTCCTCAGCCCCTGGGAGGCTTTGTTGGTAATGGTCCTCAGGGGGACCCATTAACACTCCCCGAAACTTGGGATTTAATTCTGACTTTAACTTCTTCAGTGTTTTTCTCAGTTCCCTCTCAGTATCTGAGGTTCATGGGCTCAGCACCACATACACTCGAGGGGGGATTAAAAGGTCAGAAGCCCTAACAAGCCATGCCACTCCCCAGCATTTTCTTGAGGTCTCAGTTCTTGTGAGGCTAAGTGGAGAGCTCTCAGGAGGGCACTTACAAGAGGAAGATTTCAATGAGCGACCAAAAAAAAATCGGATGCTGGCTTTCACAGTTTTCTTCTTTTTTCAGCCCCGAGAATCCCTGTTATCCACATTGCTGGATTCCTATTGATTCAGAGGGTCTCCTAATGAAACCTGGATGTGTAGGAAAGGCAGGATTTCTGGTACGGGACATGTGTGGACAACCCTCCTCCTCCCCTCCCCAGCCCGGCCGGTTCTCCCATCAGCCCCTGGGGACCTACTTCGCTCTTGTTAACATCGAACCCTTTTCCACTCGCCTCTGTAGCTGAGTGTTATAGCTCCTGTGCCCCAAGTCCCACCTGCTTCCCTTAGAGAAGTGGATGTTATCGCTAGGCCACTCTTCTTCATTTTTGAAGGGTCCTGGAGAACAGGAGAGGTGCCTGACGAATGGAAGAAAGCCCATGTCACTCCAGTCTTCAAAAAGGGTAAGAAGGAGGAGCCAGGAATCTACAGGCCTGTCAGCCTCCCCTCCATCCCTGGAAAGGTGATCCTGGAGGTCCTCACTAAGCATGTGGAGGACAAGAAGGTGATCAGGAGGAGTCAGCATGGATTCACCAAAGGGAAATCATGCTTGACCAAGCCTTCCAGGACAGTGAGGTGGATGGAGAACTGGCTGGATGGCCGAGCTCAGAGGGTTGTGGTCAGTGGCACAGTCTAGCTGGAGGCCTGTGGCTAGTGGTGTCCCCCAGGGCTCAGTCCTGGGTCCAGTCTTGTTCAATGTATTCCTCAATGACCTGGAGGAAGGGACAGAGTGCACCCTCAGCAAGTTTGCTGATGATACTAAACTGGGGGGAGAGGCTAACACACCAGAAGGCTGTGCTGCCATTCAGAGGGACCTGGACAGGCTGGAGAGGTGGGCGGAGAGGAACCTCCTGAAGTTCAACAAAGGCAAGTGCAAGGTCCTGCACCTAGGCAGGAATAATCCCATGCACCAGGACAGGCTGGGGGTTGACCTGCTGCAAAGTGGCTCTGCCGAGAAGGACCTGGGAGTGCTGGTGGGCAACAAGTTAAACATGAGGCAGCAGTGTGCCCTTGTGGCCAAGAAGGCCCATGGTATGCTGGGGTGCATTAGGCAGAGTGTTGCCAGCAGGTGGAGGGAGGTGATCCTGCCCCTCTCCTCAGCCCTGGGGAGGCCTCACCTGGAGTACTGTGTCCAGTTCTGGGCTCCCCAGTACAAGAGAGACATGGCACTCCTGGAGAGAGTCCAGCGGAGGGCTACCAAGAGGATTAGAGGGCTGGAGCACCTCTCCTAGGAAGAAAGACTGCAAGAGCTGGGCCTGTTCAGCCTGGGGAAGAGAAGCTTGAGAGGCGATCTCATCAACGTGTACAAGCATCTGAAGGGGGAGTGTCAAGAGGATGAGGCCAGCCTCTTCTCCGTGGTGCCCAGCGACAGGACAAGAGGCAATGGGCACAAACTGAACCACAGGCAGCTCCATCTGAACCTGAGGAAAAACTTCTTCCCTGTGAGAGTGACAGAGCATTGGAACAGGTTGCCCAGAGAGGTAGTGGAGTCTCCTTCGCTGGAGATATTCAAAAGCCGTCTGGATGTGATCCTGGGCAATATGCTCTAGGTGACCCTGCTTGAGCAGGGAGGTTGGACGAGATGATCTCCAGAGGTCCCGTCCAACCTAAACGATTCTGTGATTCTGTGATTCTGTAAAACGCTGTGCATCAGGGCAGGCTGAGAGCTGACCGTCAGAGGAGTGACCCTGAGGAGAAGGGCCTGGACATGACAAGGGATGCCATAGGAGCCAGCAGTGCATGCTTGCACTAATGAGGCCAGCTGCATATGGGGCTGCTTCAGGAAGACCATGGCCACCCAGGCAAGGGCAGTCCCCATCCCCCTTGACTCAGCACTGGTGTGGCCACATCTGGAAGAGTGTGTCCCCGTGTGGGCTGCCCAGTGCTGGAGGAATGGGGAGGACCTGGAGAAGGTCCAGGGGAGGTCTCCCAAGGTGGGGGTAGGGTCCTGAAGCACAAAGCCTGTATGGAGGGGCTGAGGGATGTGGCCTTCTTTAGCCTGGTGAAGGGGAGGCTAAGGGCATTCCAGTAGGAGCCTGGGAGTGCTTGAAGGGTGGTTTCAGAGGTGATGGAGAGTTTCTTGGTAATAGGAAATAGCAAGAGAAGGAGAAAGAGACAAAACAATTATGAGATACATTATGAGAAGTTCAGGCTGAACTTTTGGAAACTGGGATGTCACTTGTGCTGTGGTTCAACAGGACACCCAGAGGGAGTTGGTGGGGAGCCCCTGGCTTTGTGTCTGGATGAAAAGCAAGAGAGGGCAGAGAGCCATCAGTAAAGGTGGTCAGATGGCTGGGGGAGAGCAAAGTGGGGAAGCAGGCTGGGTGTCTACAGGCTGCAGGGACACAGACACAGGAGGGGGACAGCACAGGGCAGCCTGGGGTGGAGACGACTGAGGGCACTGCCAAGGCTGAAAGCCTCCGACAGGACGGAGGTCTTTGTGCTCTTGGCTTTCTCTGGTGTCTGCCACTGAGGCCAAGGAGACACTGTGTTTCTGACGGCCCCAGGTCCTCATTACGTCCCCACCCTCAGAGAGCCCAGGAGGTGCTGTCTCATCCTGCACGAAGTCTTGCACACCCCCACCCTCTCCCTGCCCCCACAAAGAGCCCTGAGCCAAGTCGGAGCCAAAGCACCACCCTGTGCAGGGGCTGGGTGTCAGTGCTGGCCCATGCTGTCTGATAACACACAGCAAGGTGGACTTGGTGTCACAGCCACCTGCACATTTCCTTTGCCAACCTGTAACAAGTGCCTCCAACTTTCTGCTCTCCTCAGCCCCTGGGAGGCTTTGTTGGTAATGGTCCTCAGGGGGACCCATTAACACTCCCCGAAACTTGGGATTTAATTCTGACTTTAACTTCTTCAGTGTTTTTCTCAGTTCCCTCTCAGTATCTGAGGTTCATGGGCTCAGCACCACATACACTCGAGGGGGGATTAAAAGGTCAGAAGCCCTAACAAGCCATGCCACTCCCCAGCATTTTCTTGAGGTCTCAGTTCTTGTGAGGCTAAGTGGAGAGCTCTCAGGAGGGCACTTACAAGAGGAAGATTTCAATGAGCGACCAAAAAAAAATCGGATGCTGGCTTTCACAGTTTTCTTCTTTTTTCAGCCCCGAGAATCCCTGTTATCCACATTGCTGGATTCCTATTGATTCAGAGGGTCTCCTAATGAAACCTGGATGTGTAGGAAAGGCAGGATTTCTGGTACGGGACATGTGTGGACAACCCTCCTCCTCCCCTCCCCAGCCCGGCCGGTTCTCCCATCAGCCCCTGGGGACCTACTTCGCTCTTGTTAACATCGAACCCTTTTCCACTCGCCTCTGTAGCTGAGTGTTATAGCTCCTGTGCCCCAAGTCCCACCTGCTTCCCTTAGAGAAGTGGATGTTATCGCTAGGCCACTCTTCTTCATTTTTGAAGGGTCCTGGAGAACAGGAGAGGTGCCTGACGAATGGAAGAAAGCCCATGTCACTCCAGTCTTCAAAAAGGGTAAGAAGGAGGAGCCAGGAATCTACAGGCCTGTCAGCCTCCCCTCCATCCCTGGAAAGGTGATCCTGGAGGTCCTCACTAAGCATGTGGAGGACAAGAAGGTGATCAGGAGGAGTCAGCATGGATTCACCAAAGGGAAATCATGCTTGACCAAGCCTTCCAGGACAGTGAGGTGGATGGAGAACTGGCTGGATGGCCGAGCTCAGAGGGTTGTGGTCAGTGGCACAGTCTAGCTGGAGGCCTGTGGCTAGTGGTGTCCCCCAGGGCTCAGTCCTGGGTCCAGTCTTGTTCAATGTATTCCTCAATGACCTGGAGGAAGGGACAGAGTGCACCCTCAGCAAGTTTGCTGATGATACTAAACTGGGGGGAGAGGCTAACACACCAGAAGGCTGTGCTGCCATTCAGAGGGACCTGGACAGGCTGGAGAGGTGGGCGGAGAGGAACCTCCTGAAGTTCAACAAAGGCAAGTGCAAGGTCCTGCACCTAGGCAGGAATAATCCCA
The DNA here is from genome assembly GCF_040807025.1 of Struthio camelus. Classification (NCBI taxonomy): domain Eukaryota; kingdom Metazoa; phylum Chordata; class Aves; order Struthioniformes; family Struthionidae; genus Struthio; species Struthio camelus. Next base: position 15,919 of record NW_027182680.1, read on the forward strand.
TGCACCAGGACAGGCTGGGGGTTGACCTGCTGCAAAGTGGCTCTGCCGAGAAGGACCTGGGAGTGCTGGTGGGCAACAAGTTAAACATGAGGCAGCAGTGTGCCCTTGTGGCCAAGAAGGCCCATGGTATGCTGGGGTGCATTAGGCAGAGTGTTGCCAGCAGGTGGAGGGAGGTGATCCTGCCCCTCTCCTCAGCCCTGGGGAGGCCTCACCTGGAGTACTGTGTCCAGTTCTGGGCTCCCCAGTACAAGAGAGACATGGCACTCCTGGAGAGAGTCCAGCGGAGGGCTACCAAGAGGATTAGAGGGCTGGAGCACCTCTCCTAGGAAGAAAGACTGCAAGAGCTGGGCCTGTTCAGCCTGGGGAAGAGAAGCTTGAGAGGCGATCTCATCAACGTGTACAAGCATCTGAAGGGGGAGTGTCAAGAGGATGAGGCCAGCCTCTTCTCCGTGGTGCCCAGCGACAGGACAAGAGGCAATGGGCACAAACTGAACCACAGGCAGCTCCATCTGAACCTGAGGAAAAACTTCTTCCCTGTGAGAGTGACAGAGCATTGGAACAGGTTGCCCAGAGAGGTAGTGGAGTCTCCTTCGCTGGAGATATTCAAAAGCCGTCTGGATGTGATCCTGGGCAATATGCTCTAGGTGACCCTGCTTGAGCAGGGAGGTTGGACGAGATGATCTCCAGAGGTCCCGTCCAACCTAAACGATTCTGTGATTCTGTGATTCTGTAAAACGCTGTGCATCAGGGCAGGCTGAGAGCTGACCGTCAGAGGAGTGACCCTGAGGAGAAGGGCCTGGACATGACAAGGGATGCCATAGGAGCCAGCAGTGCATGCTTGCACTAATGAGGCCAGCTGCATATGGGGCTGCTTCAGGAAGACCATGGCCACCCAGGCAAGGGCAGTCCCCATCCCCCTTGACTCAGCACTGGTGTGGCCACATCTGGAAGAGTGTGTCCCCGTGTGGGCTGCCCAGTGCTGGAGGAATGGGGAGGACCTGGAGAAGGTCCAGGGGAGGTCTCCCAAGGTGGGGGTAGGGTCCTGAAGCACAAAGCCTGTATGGAGGGGCTGAGGGATGTGGCCTTCTTTAGCCTGGTGAAGGGGAGGCTAAGGGCATTCCAGTAGGAGCCTGGGAGTGCTTGAAGGGTGGTTTCAGAGGTGATGGAGAGTTTCTTGGTAATAGGAAATAGCAAGAGAAGGAGAAAGAGACAAAACAATTATGAGATACATTATGAGAAGTTCAGGCTGAACTTTTGGAAACTGGGATGTCACTTGTGCTGTGGTTCAACAGGACACCCAGAGGGAGTTGGTGGGGAGCCCCTGGCTTTGTGTCTGGATGAAAAGCAAGAGAGGGCAGAGAGCCATCAGTAAAGGTGGTCAGATGGCTGGGGGAGAGCAAAGTGGGGAAGCAGGCTGGGTGTCTACAGGCTGCAGGGACACAGACACAGGAGGGGGACAGCACAGGGCAGCCTGGGGTGGAGACGACTGAGGGCACTGCCAAGGCTGAAAGCCTCCGACAGGACGGAGGTCTTTGTGCTCTTGGCTTTCTCTGGTGTCTGCCACTGAGGCCAAGGAGACACTGTGTTTCTGACGGCCCCAGGTCCTCATTACGTCCCCACCCTCAGAGAGCCCAGGAGGTGCTGTCTCATCCTGCACGAAGTCTTGCACACCCCCACCCTCTCCCTGCCCCCACAAAGAGCCCTGAGCCAAGTCGGAGCCAAAGCACCACCCTGTGCAGGGGCTGGGTGTCAGTGCTGGCCCATGCTGTCTGATAACACACAGCAAGGTGGACTTGGTGTCACAGCCACCTGCACATTTCCTTTGCCAACCTGTAACAAGTGCCTCCAACTTTCTGCTCTCCTCAGCCCCTGGGAGGCTTTGTTGGTAATGGTCCTCAGGGGGACCCATTAACACTCCCCGAAACTTGGGATTTAATTCTGACTTTAACTTCTTCAGTGTTTTTCTCAGTTCCCTCTCAGTATCTGAGGTTCATGGGCTCAGCACCACATACACTCGAGGGGGGATTAAAAGGTCAGAAGCCCTAACAAGCCATGCCACTCCCCAGCATTTTCTTGAGGTCTCAGTTCTTGTGAGGCTAAGTGGAGAGCTCTCAGGAGGGCACTTACAAGAGGAAGATTTCAATGAGCGACCAAAAAAAAATCGGATGCTGGCTTTCACAGTTTTCTTCTTTTTTCAGCCCCGAGAATCCCTGTTATCCACATTGCTGGATTCCTATTGATTCAGAGGGTCTCCTAATGAAACCTGGATGTGTAGGAAAGGCAGGATTTCTGGTACGGGACATGTGTGGACAACCCTCCTCCTCCCCTCCCCAGCCCGGCCGGTTCTCCCATCAGCCCCTGGGGACCTACTTCGCTCTTGTTAACATCGAACCCTTTTCCACTTGCCTCTGTAGCTGAGTGTTATAGCTCCTGTGCCCCAAGTCCCACCTGCTTCCCTTAGAGAAGTGGATGTTATCGCTAGGCCACTCTTCTTCATTTTTGAAGGGTCCTGGAGAACAGGAGAGGTGCCTGACGAATGGAAGAAAGCCCATGTCACTCCAGTCTTCAAAAAGGGTAAGAAGGAGGAGCCAGGAATCTACAGGCCTGTCAGCCTCCCCTCCATCCCTGGAAAGGTGATCCTGGAGGTCCTCACTAAGCATGTGGAGGACAAGAAGGTGATCAGGAGGAGTCAGCATGGATTCACCAAAGGGAAATCATGCTTGACCAAGCCTTCCAGGACAGTGAGGTGGATGGAGAACTGGCTGGATGGCCGAGCTCAGAGGGTTGTGGTCAGTGGCACAGTCTAGCTGGAGGCCTGTGGCTAGTGGTGTCCCCCAGGGCTCAGTCCTGGGTCCAGTCTTGTTCAATGTATTCCTCAATGACCTGGAGGAAGGGACAGAGTGCACCCTCAGCAAGTTTGCTGATGATACTAAACTGGGGGGAGAGGCTAACACACCAGAAGGCTGTGCTGCCATTCAGAGGGACCTGGACAGGCTGGAGAGGTGGGCGGAGAGGAACCTCCTGAAGTTCAACAAAGGCAAGTGCAAGGTCCTGCACCTAGGCAGGAATAATCCCATGCACCAGGACAGGCTGGGGGTTGACCTGCTGCAAAGTGGCTCTGCCGAGAAGGACCTGGGAGTGCTGGTGGGCAACAAGTTAAACATGAGGCAGCAGTGTGCCCTTGTGGCCAAGAAGGCCCATGGTATGCTGGGGTGCATTAGGCAGAGTGTTGCCAGCAGGTGGAGGGAGGTGATCCTGCCCCTCTCCTCAGCCCTGGGGAGGCCTCACCTGGAGTACTGTGTCCAGTTCTGGGCTCCCCAGTACAAGAGAGACATGGCACTCCTGGAGAGAGTCCAGCGGAGGGCTACCAAGAGGATTAGAGGGCTGGAGCACCTCTCCTAGGAAGAAAGACTGCAAGAGCTGGGCCTGTTCAGCCTGGGGAAGAGAAGCTTGAGAGGCGATCTCATCAACGTGTACAAGCATCTGAAGGGGGAGTGTCAAGAGGATGAGGCCAGCCTCTTCTCCGTGGTGCCCAGCGACAGGACAAGAGGCAATGGGCACAAACTGAACCACAGGCAGCTCCATCTGAACCTGAGGAAAAACTTCTTCCCTGTGAGAGTGACAGAGCATTGGAACAGGTTGCCCAGAGAGGTAGTGGAGTCTCCTTCGCTGGAGATATTCAAAAGCCGTCTGGATGTGATCCTGGGCAATATGCTCTAGGTGACCCTGCTTGAGCAGGGAGGTTGGACGAGATGATCTCCAGAGGTCCCGTCCAACCTAAACGATTCTGTGATTCTGTGATTCTGTAAAACGCTGTGCATCAGGGCAGGCTGAGAGCTGACCGTCAGAGGAGTGACCCTGAGGAGAAGGGCCTGGACATGACAAGGGATGCCATAGGAGCCAGCAGTGCATGCTTGCACTAATGAGGCCAGCTGCATATGGGGCTGCTTCAGGAAGACCATGGCCACCCAGGCAAGGGCAGTCCCCATCCCCCTTGACTCAGCACTGGTGTGGCCACATCTGGAAGAGTGTGTCCCCGTGTGGGCTGCCCAGTGCTGGAGGAATGGGGAGGACCTGGAGAAGGTCCAGGGGAGGTCTCCCAAGGTGGGGGTAGGGTCCTGAAGCACAAAGCCTGTATGGAGGGGCTGAGGGATGTGGCCTTCTTTAGCCTGGTGAAGGGGAGGCTAAGGGCATTCCAGTAGGAGCCTGGGAGTGCTTGAAGGGTGGTTTCAGAGGTGATGGAGAGTTTCTTGGTAATAGGAAATAGCAAGAGAAGGAGAAAGAGACAAAACAATTATGAGATACATTATGAGAAGTTCAGGCTGAACTTTTGGAAACTGGGATGTCACTTGTGCTGTGGTTCAACAGGACACCCAGAGGGAGTTGGTGGGGAGCCCCTGGCTTTGTGTCTGGATGAAAAGCAAGAGAGGGCAGAGAGCCATCAGTAAAGGTGGTCAGATGGCTGGGGGAGAGCAAAGTGGGGAAGCAGGCTGGGTGTCTACAGGCTGCAGGGACACAGACACAGGAGGGGGACAGCACAGGGCAGCCTGGGGTGGAGACGACTGAGGGCACTGCCAAGGCTGAAAGCCTCCGACAGGACGGAGGTCTTTGTGCTCTTGGCTTTCTCTGGTGTCTGCCACTGAGGCCAAGGAGACACTGTGTTTCTGACGGCCCCAGGTCCTCATTACGTCCCCACCCTCAGAGAGCCCAGGAGGTGCTGTCTCATCCTGCACGAAGTCTTGCACACCCCCACCCTCTCCCTGCCCCCACAAAGAGCCCTGAGCCAAGTCGGAGCGAAAGCACCACCCTGTGCAGGGGCTGGGTGTCAGTGCTGGCCCATGCTGTCTGATAACACACAGCAAGGTGGACTTGGTGTCACAGCCACCTGCACATTTCCTTTGCCAACCTGTAACAAGTGCCTCCAACTTTCTGCTCTCCTCAGCCCCTGGGAGGCTTTGTTGGTAATGGTCCTCAGGGGGACCCATTAACACTCCCCGAAACTTGGGATTTAATTCTGACTTTAACTTCTTCAGTGTTTTTCTCAGTTCCCTCTCAGTATCTGAGGTTCATGGGCTCAGCACCACATACACTCGAGGGGGGATTAAAAGGTCAGAAGCCCTAACAAGCCATGCCACTCCCCAGCATTTTCTTGAGGTCTCAGTTCTTGTGAGGCTAAGTGGAGAGCTCTCAGGAGGGCACTTACAAGAGGAAGATTTCAATGAGCGACCAAAAAAAAATCGGATGCTGGCTTTCACAGTTTTCTTCTTTTTTCAGCCCCGAGAATCCCTGTTATCCACATTGCTGGATTCCTATTGATTCAGAGGGTCTCCTAATGAAACCTGGATGTGTAGGAAAGGCAGGATTTCTGGTACGGGACATGTGTGGACAACCCTCCTCCTCCCCTCCCCAGCCCGGCCAGTTCTCCCATCAGCCCCTGGGGACCTACTTCGCTCTTGTTAACATCGAACCCTTTTCCACTCGCCTCTGTAGCTGAGTGTTATAGCTCCTGTGCCCCAAGTCCCACCTGCTTCCCTTAGAGAAGTGGATGTTATCGCTAGGCCACTCTTCTTCATTTTTGAAGGGTCCTGGAGAACAGGAGAGGTGCCTGACGAATGGAAGAAAGCCCATGTCACTCCAGTCTTCAAAAAGGGTAAGAAGGAGGAGCCAGGAATCTACAGGCCTGTCAGCCTCCCCTCCATCCCTGGAAAGGTGATCCTGGAGGTCCTCACTAAGCATGTGGAGGACAAGAAGGTGATCAGGAGGAGTCAGCATGGATTCACCAAAGGGAAATCATGCTTGACCAAGCCTTCCAGGACAGTGAGGTGGATGGAGAACTGGCTGGATGGCCGAGCTCAGAGGGTTGTGGTCAGTGGCACAGTCTAGCTGGAGGCCTGTGGCTAGTGGTGTCCCCCAGGGCTCAGTCCTGGGTCCAGTCTTGTTCAATGTATTCCTCAATGACCTGGAGGAAGGGACAGAGTGCACCCTCAGCAAGTTTGCTGATGATACTAAACTGGGGGGAGAGGCTAACACACCAGAAGGCTGTGCTGCCATTCAGAGGGACCTGGACAGGCTGGAGAGGTGGGCGGAGAGGAACCTCCTGAAGTTCAACAAAGGCAAGTGCAAGGTCCTGCACCTAGGCAGGAATAATCCCATGCACCAGGACAGGCTGGGGGTTGACCTGCTGCAAAGTGGCTCTGCAGAGAAGGACCTGGGAGTGCTGGTGGGCAACAAGTTAAACATGAGGCAGCAGTGTGCCCTTGTGGCCAAGAAGGCCCATGGTATGCTGGGGTGCATTAGGCAGAGTGTTGCCAGCAGGTGGAGGGAGGTGATCCTGCCCCTCTCCTCAGCCCTGGGGAGGCCTCACCTGGAGTACTGTGTCCAGTTCTGGGCTCCCCAGTACAAGAGAGACATGGCACTCCTGGAGAGAGTCCAGCGGAGGGCTACCAAGAGGATTAGAGGGCTGGAGCACCTCTCCTAGGAAGAAAGACTGCAAGAGCTGGGCCTGTTCAGCCTGGGGAAGAGAAGCTTGAGAGGCGATCTCATCAACGTGTACAAGCATCTGAAGGGGGAGTGTCAAGAGGATGAGGCCAGCCTCTTCTCCGTGGTGCCCAGCGACAGGACAAGAGGCAATGGGCACAAACTGAACCACAGGCAGCTCCATCTGAACCTGAGGAAAAACTTCTTCCCTGTGAGAGTGACAGAGCATTGGAACAGGTTGCCCAGAGAGGTAGTGGAGTCTCCTTCGCTGGAGATATTCAAAAGCCGTCTGGATGTGATCCTGGGCAATATGCTCTAGGTGACCCTGCTTGAGCAGGGAGGTTGGACGAGATGATCTCCAGAGGTCCCGTCCAACCTAAACGATTCTGTGATTCTGTGATTCTGTAAAACGCTGTGCATCAGGGCAGGCTGAGAGCTGACCGTCAGAGGAGTGACCCTGAGGAGAAGGGCCTGGACATGACAAGGGATGCCATAGGAGCCAGCAGTGCATGCTTGCACTAATGAGGCCAGCTGCATATGGGGCTGCTTCAGGAAGACCATGGCCACCCAGGCAAGGGCAGTCCCCATCCCCCTTGACTCAGCACTGGTGTGGCCACATCTGGAAGAGTGTGTCCCCGTGTGGGCTGCCCAGTGCTGGAGGAATGGGGAGGACCTGGAGAAGGTCCAGGGGAGGTCTCCCAAGGTGGGGGTAGGGTCCTGAAGCACAAAGCCTGTATGGAGGGGCTGAGGGATGTGGCCTTCTTTAGCCTGGTGAAGGGGAGGCTAAGGGCATTCCAGTAGGAGCCTGGGAGTGCTTGAAGGGTGGTTTCAGAGGTGATGGAGAGTTTCTTGGTAATAGGAAATAGCAAGAGAAGGAGAAAGAGACAAAACAATTATGAGATACATTATGAGAAGTTCAGGCTGAACTTTTGGAAACTGGGATGTCACTTGTGCTGTGGTTCAACAGGACACCCAGAGGGAGTTGGTGGGGAGCCCCTGGCTTTGTGTCTGGATGAAAAGCAAGAGAGGGCAGAGAGCCATCAGTAAAGGTGGTCAGATGGCTGGGGGAGAGCAAAGTGGGGAAGCAGGCTGGGTGTCTACAGGCTGCAGGGACACAGACACAGGAGGGGGACAGCACAGGGCAGCCTGGGGTGGAGACGACTGAGGGCACTGCCAAGGCTGAAAGCCTCCGACAGGACGGAGGTCTTTGTGCTCTTGGCTTTCTCTGGTGTCTGCCACTGAGGCCAAGGAGACACTGTGTTTCTGACGGCCCCAGGTCCTCATTACGTCCCCACCCTCAGAGAGCCCAGGAGGTGCTGTCTCATCCTGCACGAAGTCTTGCACACCCCCACCCTCTCCCTGCCCCCACAAAGAGCCCTGAGCCAAGTCGGAGCCAAAGCACCACCCTGTGCAGGGGCTGGGTGTCAGTGCTGGCCCATGCTGTCTGATAACACACAGCAAGGTGGACTTGGTGTCACAGCCACCTGCACATTTCCTTTGCCAACCTGTAACAAGTGCCTCCAACTTTCTGCTCTCCTCAGCCCCTGGGAGGCTTTGTTGGTAATGGTCCTCAGGGGGACCCATTAACACTCCCCGAAACTTGGGATTTAATTCTGACTTTAACTTCTTCAGTGTTTTTCTCAGTTCCCTCTCAGTATCTGAGGTTCATGGGCTCAGCACCACATACACTCGAGGGGGGATTAAAAGGTCAGAAGCCCTAACAAGCCATGCCACTCCCCAGCATTTTCTTGAGGTCTCAGTTCTTGTGAGGCTAAGTGGAGAGCTCTCAGGAGGGCACTTACAAGAGGAAGATTTCAATGAGCGACCAAAAAAAAATCGGATGCTGGCTTTCACAGTTTTCTTCTTTTTTCAGCCCCGAGAATCCCTGTTATCCACATTGCTGGATTCCTATTGATTCAGAGGGTCTCCTAATGAAACCTGGATGTGTAGGAAAGGCAGGATTTCTGGTACGGGACATGTGTGGACAACCCTCCTCCTCCCCTCCCCAGCCCGGCCGGTTCTCCCATCAGCCCCTGGGGACCTACTTCGCTCTTGTTAACATCGAACCCTTTTCCACTCGCCTCTGTAGCTGAGTGTTATAGCTCCTGTGCCCCAAGTCCCACCTGCTTCCCTTAGAGAAGTGGATGTTATCGCTAGGCCACTCTTCTTCATTTTTGAAGGGTCCTGGAGAACAGGAGAGGTGCCTGACGAATGGAAGAAAGCCCATGTCACTCCAGTCTTCAAAAAGGGTAAGAAGGAGGAGCCAGGAATCTACAGGCCTGTCAGCCTCCCCTCCATCCCTGGAAAGGTGATCCTGGAGGTCCTCACTAAGCATGTGGAGGACAAGAAGGTGATCAGGAGGAGTCAGCATGGATTCACCAAAGGGAAATCATGCTTGACCAAGCCTTCCAGGACAGTGAGGTGGATGGAGAACTGGCTGGATGGCCGAGCTCAGAGGGTTGTGGTCAGTGGCACAGTCTAGCTGGAGGCCTGTGGCTAGTGGTGTCCCCCAGGGCTCAGTCCTGGGTCCAGTCTTGTTCAATGTATTCCTCAATGACCTGGAGGAAGGGACAGAGTGCACCCTCAGCAAGTTTGCTGATGATACTAAACTGGGGGGAGAGGCTAACACACCAGAAGGCTGTGCTGCCATTCAGAGGGACCTGGACAGGCTGGAGAGGTGGGCGGAGAGGAACCTCCTGAAGTTCAACAAAGGCAAGTGCAAGGTCCTGCACCTAGGCAGGAATAATCCCATGCACCAGGACAGGCTGGGGGTTGACCTGCTGCAAAGTGGCTCTGCCGAGAAGGACCTGGGAGTGCTGGTGGGCAACAAGTTAAACATGAGGCAGCAGTGTGCCCTTGTGGCCAAGAAGGCCCATGGTATGCTGGGGTGCATTAGGCAGAGTGTTGCCAGCAGGTGGAGGGAGGTGATCCTGCCCCTCTCCTCAGCCCTGGGGAGGCCTCACCTGGAGTACTGTGTCCAGTTCTGGGCTCCCCAGTACAAGAGAGACATGGCACTCCTGGAGAGAGTCCAGCGGAGGGCTACCAAGAGGATTAGAGGGCTGGAGCACCTCTCCTAGGAAGAAAGACTGCAAGAGCTGGGCCTGTTCAGCCTGGGGAAGAGAAGCTTGAGAGGCGATCTCATCAACGTGTACAAGCATCTGAAGGGGGAGTGTCAAGAGGATGAGGCCAGCCTCTTCTCCGTGGTGCCCAGCGACAGGACAAGAGGCAATGGGCACAAACTGAACCACAGGCAGCTCCATCTGAACCTGAGGAAAAACTTCTTCCCTGTGAGAGTGACAGAGCATTGGAACAGGTTGCCCAGAGAGGTAGTGGAGTCTCCTTCGCTGGAGATATTCAAAAGCCGTCTGGATGTGATCCTGGGCAATATGCTCTAGGTGACCCTGCTTGAGCAGGGAGGTTGGACGAGATGATCTCCAGAGGTCCCGTCCAACCTAAACGATTCTGTGATTCTGTGATTCTGTAAAACGCTGTGCATCAGGGCAGGCTGAGAGCTGACCGTCAGAGGAGTGACCCTGAGGAGAAGGGCCTGGACATGACAAGGGATGCCATAGGAGCCAGCAGTGCATGCTTGCACTAATGAGGCCAGCTGCATATGGGGCTGCTTCAGGAAGACCATGGCCACCCAGGCAAGGGCAGTCCCCATCCCCCTTGACTCAGCACTGGTGTGGCCACATCTGGAAGAGTGTGTCCCCGTGTGGGCTGCCCAGTGCTGGAGGAATGGGGAGGACCTGGAGAAGGTCCAGGGGAGGTCTCCCAAGGTGGGGGTAGGGTCCTGAAGCACAAAGCCTGTATGGAGGGGCTGAGGGATGTGGCCTTCTTTAGCCTGGTGAAGGGGAGGCTAAGGGCATTCCAGTAGGAGCCTGGGAGTGCTTGAAGGGTGGTTTCAGAGGTGATGGAGAGTTTCTTGGTAATAGGAAATAGCAAGAGAAGGAGAAAGAGACAAAACAATTATGAGATACATTATGAGAAGTTCAGGCTGAACTTTTGGAAACTGGGATGTCACTTGTGCTGTGGTTCAACAGGACACCCAGAGGGAGTTGGTGGGGAGCCCCTGGCTTTGTGTCTGGATGAAAAGCAAGAGAGGGCAGAGAGCCATCAGTAAAGGTGGTCAGATGGCTGGGGGAGAGCAAAGTGGGGAAGCAGGCTGGGTGTCTACAGGCTGCAGGGACACAGACACAGGAGGGGGACAGCACAGGGCAGCCTGGGGTGGAGACGACTGAGGGCACTGCCAAGGCTGAAAGCCTCCGACAGGACGGAGGTCTTTGTGCTCTTGGCTTTCTCTGGTGTCTGCCACTGAGGCCAAGGAGACACTGTGTTTCTGACGGCCCCAGGTCCTCATTACGTCCCCACCCTCAGAGAGCCCAGGAGGTGCTGTCTCATCCTGCACGAAGTCTTGCACACCCCCACCCTCTCCCTGCCCCCACAAAGAGCCCTGAGCCAAGTCGGAGCCAAAGCACCACCCTGTGCAGGGGCTGGGTGTCAGTGCTGGCCCATGCTGTCTGATAACACACAGCAAGGTGGACTTGGTGTCACAGCCACCTGCACATTTCCTTTGCCAACCTGTAACAAGTGCCTCCAACTTTCTGCTCTCCTCAGCCCCTGGGAGGCTTTGTTGGTAATGGTCCTCAGGGGGACCCATTAACACTCCCCGAAACTTGGGATTTAATTCTGACTTTAACTTCTTCAGTGTTTTTCTCAGTTCCCTCTCAGTATCTGAGGTTCATGGGCTCAGCACCACATACACTCGAGGGGGGATTAAAAGGTCAGAAGCCCTAACAAGCCATGCCACTCCCCAGCATTTTCTTGAGGTCTCAGTTCTTGTGAGGCTAAGTGGAGAGCTCTCAGGAGGGCACTTACAAGAGGAAGATTTCAATGAGCGACCAAAAAAAAATCGGATGCTGGCTTTCACAGTTTTCTTCTTTTTTCAGCCCCGAGAATCCCTGTTATCCACATTGCTGGATTCCTATTGATTCAGAGGGTCTCCTAATGAAACCTGGATGTGTAGGAAAGGCAGGATTTCTGGTACGGGACATGTGTGGACAACCCTCCTCCTCCCCTCCCCAGCCCGGCCGGTTCTCCCATCAGCCCCTGGGGACCTACTTCGCTCTTGTTAACATCGAACCCTTTTCCACTCGCCTCTGTAGCTGAGTGTTATAGCTCCTGTGCCCCAAGTCCCACCTGCTTCCCTTAGAGAAGTGGATGTTATCGCTAGGCCACTCTTCTTCATTTTTGAAGGGTCCTGGAGAACAGGAGAGGTGCCTGACGAATGGAAGAAAGCCCATGTCACTCCAGTCTTCAAAAAGGGTAAGAAGGAGGAGCCAGGAATCTACAGGCCTGTCAGCCTCCCCTCCATCCCTGGAAAGGTGATCCTGGAGGTCCTCACTAAGCATGTGGAGGACAAGAAGGTGATCAGGAGGAGTCAGCATGGATTCACCAAAGGGAAATCATGCTTGACCAAGCCTTCCAGGACAGTGAGGTGGATGGAGAACTGGCTGGATGGCCGAGCTCAGAGGGTTGTGGTCAGTGGCACAGTCTAGCTGGAGGCCTGTGGCTAGTGGTGTCCCCCAGGGCTCAGTCCTGGGTCCAGTCTTGTTCAATGTATTCCTCAATGACCTGGAGGAAGGGACAGAGTGCACCCTCAGCAAGTTTGCTGATGATACTAAACTGGGGGGAGAGGCTAACACACCAGAAGGCTGTGCTGCCATTCAGAGGGACCTGGACAGGCTGGAGAGGTGGGCGGAGAGGAACCTCCTGAAGTTCAACAAAGGCAAGTGCAAGGTCCTGCACCTAGGCAGGAATAATCCCATGCACCAGGACAGGCTGGGGGTTGACCTGCTGCAAAGTGGCTCTGCAGAGAAGGACCTGGGAGTGCTGGTGGGCAACAAGTTAAACATGAGGCAGCAGTGTGCCCTTGTGGCCAAGAAGGCCCATGGTATGCTGGGGTGCATTAGGCAGAGTGTTGCCAGCAGGTGGAGGGAGGTGATCCTGCCCCTCTCCTCAGCCCTGGGGAGGCCTCACCTGGAGTACTGTGTCCAGTTCTGGGCTCCCCAGTACAAGAGAGACATGGCACTCCTGGAGAGAGTCCAGCGGAGGGCTACCAAGAGGATTAGAGGGCTGGAGCACCTCTCCTAGGAAGAAAGACTGCAAGAGCTGGGCCTGTTCAGCCTGGGGAAGAGAAGCTTGAGAGGCGATCTCATCAACGTGTACAAGCATCTGAAGGGGGAGTGTCAAGAGGATGAGGCCAGCCTCTTCTCCGTGGTGCCCAGCGACAGGACAAGAGGCAATGGGCACAAACTGAACCACAGGCAGCTCCATCTGAACCTGAGGAAAAACTTCTTCCCTGTGAGAGTGACAGAGCATTGGAACAGGTTGCCCAGAGAGGTAGTGGAGTCTCCTTCGCTGGAGATATTCAAAAGCCGTCTGGATGTGATCCTGGGCAATATGCTCTAGGTGACCCTGCTTGAGCAGGGAGGTTGGACGAGATGATCTCCAGAGGTCCCGTCCAACCTAAACGATTCTGTGATTCTGTGATTCTGTAAAACGCTGTGCATCAGGGCAGGCTGAGAGCTGACCGTCAGAGGAGTGACCCTGAGGAGAAGGGCCTGGACATGACAAGGGATGCCATAGGAGCCAGCAGTGCATGCTTGCACTAATGAGGCCAGCTGCATATGGGGCTGCTTCAGGAAGACCATGGCCACCCAGGCAAGGGCAGTCCCCATCCCCCTTGACTCAGCACTGGTGTGGCCACATCTGGAAGAGTGTGTCCCCGTGTGGGCTGCCCAGTGCTGGAGGAATGGGGAGGACCTGGAGAAGGTCCAGGGGAGGTCTCCCAAGGTGGGGGTAGGGTCCTGAAGCACAAAGCCTGTATGGAGGGGCTGAGGGATGTGGCCTTCTTTAGCCTGGTGAAGGGGAGGCTAAGGGCATTCCAGTAGGAGCCTGGGAGTGCTTGAAGGGTGGTTTCAGAGGTGATGGAGAGTTTCTTGGTAATAGGAAATAGCAAGAGAAGGAGAAAGAGACAAAACAATTATGAGATACATTATGAGAAGTTCAGGCTGAACTTTTGGAAACTGGGATGTCACTTGTGCTGTGGTTCAACAGGACACCCAGAGGGAGTTGGTGGGGAGCCCCTGGCTTTGTGTCTGGATGAAAAGCAAGAGAGGGCAGAGAGCCATCAGTAAAGGTGGTCAGATGGCTGGGGGAGAGCAAAGTGGGGAAGCAGGCTGGGTGTCTACAGGCTGCAGGGACACAGACACAGGAGGGGGACAGCACAGGGCAGCCTGGGGTGGAGACGACTGAGGGCACTGCCAAGGCTGAAAGCCTCCGACAGGACGGAGGTCTTTGTGCTCTTGGCTTTCTCTGGTGTCTGCCACTGAGGCCAAGGAGACACTGTGTTTCTGACGGCCCCAGGTCCTCATTACGTCCCCACCCTCAGAGAGCCCAGGAGGTGCTGTCTCATCCTGCACGAAGTCTTGCACACCCCCACCCTCTCCCTGCCCCCACAAAGAGCCCTGAGCCAAGTCGGAGCCAAAGCACCACCCTGTGCAGGGGCTGGGTGTCAGTGCTGGCCCATGCTGTCTGATAACACACAGCAAGGTGGACTTGGTGTCACAGCCACCTGCACATTTCCTTTGCCAACCTGTAACAAGTGCCTCCAACTTTCTGCTCTCCTCAGCCCCTGGGAGGCTTTGTTGGTAATGGTCCTCAGGGGGACCCATTAACACTCCCCGAAACTTGGGATTTAATTCTGACTTTAACTTCTTCAGTGTTTTTCTCAGTTCCCTCTCAGTATCTGAGGTTCATGGGCTCAGCACCACATACACTCGAGGGGGGATTAAAAGGTCAGAAGCCCTAACAAGCCATGCCACTCCCCAGCATTTTCTTGAGGTCTCAGTTCTTGTGAGGCTAAGTGGAGAGCTCTCAGGAGGGCACTTACAAGAGGAAGATTTCAATGAGCGACCAAAAAAAAATCGGATGCTGGCTTTCACAGTTTTCTTCTTTTTTCAGCCCCGAGAATCCCTGTTATCCACATTGCTGGATTCCTATTGATTCAGAGGGTCTCCTAATGAAACCTGGATGTGTAGGAAAGGCAGGATTTCTGGTACGGGACATGTGTGGACAACCCTCCTCCTCCCCTCCCCAGCCCGGCCGGTTCTCCCATCAGCCCCTGGGGACCTACTTCGCTCTTGTTAACATCGAACCCTTTTCCACTCGCCTCTGTAGCTGAGTGTTATAGCTCCTGTGCCCCAAGTCCCACCTGCTTCCCTTAGAGAAGTGGATGTTATCGCTAGGCCACTCTTCTTCATTTTTGAAGGGTCCTGGAGAACAGGAGAGGTGCCTGACGAATGGAAGAAAGCCCATGTCACTCCAGTCTTCAAAAAGGGTAAGAAGGAGGAGCCAGGAATCTACAGGCCTGTCAGCCTCCCCTCCATCCCTGGAAAGGTGATCCTGGAGGTCCTCACTAAGCATGTGGAGGACAAGAAGGTGATCAGGAGGAGTCAGCATGGATTCACCAAAGGGAAATCATGCTTGACCAAGCCTTCCAGGACAGTGAGGTGGATGGAGAACTGGCTGGATGGCCGAGCTCAGAGGGTTGTGGTCAGTGGCACAGTCTAGCTGGAGGCCTGTGGCTAGTGGTGTCCCCCAGGGCTCAGTCCTGGGTCCAGTCTTGTTCAATGTATTCCTCAATGACCTGGAGGAAGGGACAGAGTGCACCCTCAGCAAGTTTGCTGATGATACTAAACTGGGGGGAGAGGCTAACACACCAGAAGGCTGTGCTGCCATTCAGAGGGACCTGGACAGGCTGGAGAGGTGGGCGGAGAGGAACCTCCTGAAGTTCAACAAAGGCAAGTGCAAGGTCCTGCACCTAGGCAGGAATAATCCCATGCACCAGGACAGGCTGGGGGTTGACCTGCTGCAAAGTGGCTCTGCAGAGAAGGACCTGGGAGTGCTGGTGGGCAACAAGTTAAACATGAGGCAGCAGTGTGCCCTTGTGGCCAAGAAGGCCCATGGTATGCTGGGGTGCATTAGGCAGAGTGTTGCCAGCAGGTGGAGGGAGGTGATCCTGCCCCTCTCCTCAGCCCTGGGGAGGCCTCACCTGGAGTACTGTGTCCAGTTCTGGGCTCCCCAGTACAAGAGAGACATGGCACTCCTGGAGAGAGTCCAGCGGAGGGCTACCAAGAGGATTAGAGGGCTGGAGCACCTCTCCTAGGAAGAAAGACTGCAAGAGCTGGGCCTGTTCAGCCTGGGGAAGAGAAGCTTGAGAGGCGATCTCATCAACGTGTACAAGCATCTGAAGGGGGAGTGTCAAGAGGATGAGGCCAGCCTCTTCTCCGTGGTGCCCAGCGACAGGACAAGAGGCAATGGGCACAAACTGAACCACAGGCAGCTCCATCTGAACCTGAGGAAAAACTTCTTCCCTGTGAGAGTGACAGAGCATTGGAACAGGTTGCCCAGAGAGGTAGTGGAGTCTCCTTCGCTGGAGATATTCAAAAGCCGTCTGGATGTGATCCTGGGCAATATGCTCTAGGTGACCCTGCTTGAGCAGGGAGGTTGGACGAGATGATCTCCAGAGGTCCCGTCCAACCTAAACCATTCTTTGATTCTGTGATTCTCAGAACCAGGACCCTCTGGGCCTCGGCCACAGAGCTGCTGCCGGCCAGTCTGTCTCCTTCGTGGGTCACTGCAAGGGGTTCTTCCCTCCTGGGGCAGGAGTGGGCATTTTTTCTCTGTTGAAAGTTCCTGAGCTCCAGGAGCTCCGCCAGCTCCCTCAGCACTCGTGGGTGCATCCCATCAGGGCCCATGGATTTATGGATGTCCAGTTTGGACAAAAGATCTCTAACCTGATCCTCCTCAACCAAGGGAGAGTCTTCCTTTCTCCAGACTTCCTCCCTGGTCTCCAGTGTCTGGAATTCCTCAGGACTGGCCTTAGCAGGAAAGACTGAAGCAAAGAAGGCATTCAGCAACTCTGCCTTCTCTGTATCCTTCGTCACCAGGGCACCCACCCCATTCAGCAGTGGGCCCATGTTTTCCCTAGTCTTCCTTTTGTTATTGATGTATTTGAAAAACCCCTTCTTGTTGTCCTTGACGTCCCTTGCCAGATTTAATTCCAGCTGGGCCTTAGCCTTCCTTGTCGCATCCCTGCACACTCTGACAACGTCCCTGTATTCCTCCCAAGTGGCCTGTCCCCTTTTCCACATTCTGTACACTTCCTTCTTCTGCTGGAGTTTTGTCAGGAGTTCCTTGCTCATCCATGCAGGTCTCCTGCTGAATCCGCTTTGCTCGACTTCTTCCTCAGAGGGATGCACCGATCTTGAGCCTGGAGGAGGTGACGCTTGAATATTAACCAGCTTTCTTGGACCCCTCTTCCTTCTAGGGCCCTACCCCATGAGATTCCCCTAAGTAGGTCCCTCAAGAGGCCAAAGTTAGCTCTCCTCAAGTCCAGCGTTGCAATCCTACTTATTGCCCTGCTCCCTCCTCGTAGGATCCTCAACTCCACCATCTCATGGTCACTGCAGCCAAGGCTGCCCCCAACCTTCACCTCTCCAACTAGACCTTCTTTGTTCGTTAGGACAAGGTCTAGCATTGCACCTCTCCTCGTTGGCGTCTCCACCACCTGAGTCAAGAAATTATCATCAATCCTCTGCAGGAACCTCCTCGACTGTTTGTGCCTAGCTGTGCTGTCTTGCCAACAGATGTCAGGGTGGTGAAGTCTCCCATGAGAACCAGGGCCTGTGATCGTGAGGCTACTTCCAGCTGTCGGTAGAAGGCCTCATCGATGACTTCCTCCTGGTCAGGTGGCCTGTAGTAGACCCCCACAACAGTGTCACCCATGTTACCCTGCCCTTTAATCCTCACCCATAGGCTCTCAACTTGCTCTTCATCCACCCCGAGGCAGAGCTCCATACATTCTAGCTGCTCCCTCACATAAAGAGCAACTCCACCACCTCGCCTTCCTGGCCTGTCTTTCCTAAAAAGCACATAGCCATCCATGACAGCATTCCAGTCATGTGAACTATCCCACCGTGTCTCTGTAACTGCAATGAGATCATGGCCCTGCAACCGCACACAGACCTCTAACTCTTCCTGTTTATTCCCCATGCTGCGCGCATTGCTATACAGGCATTCCAGAGAGCCAGTCAAGCATGCAAGCTTCCCAGGAGAGGTGCAAGAGGATCCTCCATAGCCATGTCCCATGCTGTCTCCCCTGGCTGTATGCACCCGCTGGAGGCATCCTGACTTGAGCGGTGTTTTACTGACTCTCCTGCCACTATACCACTCCCCTTCCCCCATCTTGCCTAGTTTAAAGCCCTCCTTACCAGGCTAGCCAATCTGTTGGCAAAGACGCGCGTGCCCCGCTTGGTAAGGTGGATCCCATCGCTCCCCATCAGCTGTTGATCTTCAAACAGGGTCCCATGGTCATAGAAAACAAAGCCCTGCTGCCAACACCAGCGGCGCAGCCAGCTGTTAACTTGGAAAACTCGTCTACTCCTCCTCCCATCCTTTCCCCTCACAGGCAAGACTGAGGAGAAAACGACCTGGGCTCCCAGACACTTCACCACCATTCCCAGAGCTCTGAAGTCCCGTTTGATGGTTTCCAGTTTGCCTTTTGTGTTGTTAGTGCCCACATGGAAGAGCAGCAGAGGGTAGTAGTCTGATGCATGGACAAGCCTTGGCAGTCTTTCCATGACCTCTCTTATTCGAGCCCCTGGCAGGCAGCAAACCTCTCTGGACAAGAGGTCAGGTCGGCAGAGAGGTGCCTCTGTCCCCTGCAGCAGGCAGTCACCCACAACAATCACTCGCCGCTTCTTCCGGGGCTTCCTGCACGGCACAGGGTCTGCCAGGCCAGTTGCCTCCCTTGGAGCCATGCCCAGCTCCTCCTCAGCTTGCAGGGCGCTAAACTTGTTCTTCGAGGGTAAGTCTTGAGGAGGAGCTCTTAAGAGCCTTTCTCCTTCTACGAGAGGTCACCAGCTTCCAGCCCTCTTCAACAGTGTTATGATGCACCTTTACACACGGTGCTGAGCCCTCTGACACCTCTGCTGCAGTGGGGGCTGGGGACTCCTGGAGCTGCACAGTCTCCGAGAATAGCCTGGCAATCTCACCTTCCTGCCATGCACAGGCCGCCACAAAGAGAAGGAAGGAGCCCTCCCTTTTGGCCCTGCCATGCAGACAGCTCTCCCACAAGCACTCCCCTCCTCCTTTTCCTCTCCTTCTCCATCTTACAACTGCCCTCCTCACACTTGCCCACCAGCATTGCCATCCTCCTACAACCCCTTTTAAACCACTCAAAACAGCCACAAGGCGGCGCAGTGCCTGAAACCATGGGACCGTCACATGCTTAGGCCACACTCACAACAAGTGACTAGCTCGCTTTCCTCCCCTCCTCCAACTTATGACTGCCCTCCTCACACTTTCCCACTAGAGCAGCCACTCTCCTCCAACCCCTGCCTACCAAGAACAGACCAACAAGGGGAGCACCATTGCGCCCACCCTTTTGGCCCTGCCATCCACACGGCTCTCCCACAAGCACTCCCATCCTCCTTTCCCTACAGTCTTCCAACCTAGCACTGACCTCCTCACACTTTCCCACTAGGGCAGCCACCCTCCTCCAACACCTGCCTACCATGCACTTGCCCACACCGGGAGCACCGTTGCTTCCCCCCTTTTGGCACTGCCATGCATACGGCTCTCCAACAACCACTCCCGTCCTCCTTTCCCTACCCTCCTCCAACCTACGACTGCCCTCCTCACACTTTCGGACTGGAGCAGCCACTCTCCTCCAACACCAGCCTGCCATGCACAGGCGCACATGGCGAGTACCATTTCCTCCACCCTTTTGGCCCTGCCATGCATATGGCTCGCCCACAAGCACTCCCGTCCTCCTTCCCCTCACCTCCTCCCACTTACCACTGCCCTCCTCACACTCTCCCACTAGAGCAGCCACTCTCCTCCAACACCTGCCTACCATGCACAGGCCCACACCGGCAGTACCATTGCGTCTACCCTTTTGGGCTCTGCCATGCACACAGCTTGCCCACAAGCACTCCCATGCTCCTTTCCCTACCCTCATCCAGCTTACGACTGTGCTCCTCACACTTTCCCACTAGAGCAGTCACTCTCCTCCAACTCCTGCCTACCATGCACAGGCCCACACGTGGAGCACCATTGCGTCCACCCTTTTGGTCCTGCCATGCACACGGCTCTCCCAAAAGAATTCCCCTCCTCTTATCCCTGTCCTCCTCCCACTTACAACTGCTCTCCTCACACTTTCCACCTAGAACAGCCACTCTCCTCCAACACCTGCCTACCCTACACAGCCCCAGACAGCAAGCACCACTGCGTCCTCCTTTTAGGCCCTGCAATGCGTACGGCTCTCTCACAAGCACTCCCCTCCTCCTTTCCCTACCCTCCTCCCACATACCACTGCCCTCCTCACACTTTCCCACTAGAGCAGCCACTCTCCTCCAACACCTGCCTACCACGCACAGGCCCACACGGGGAGCACCACTGCGTCCACCCTTTTGGCCCTGCCATGCACACGGCTCTCCCCACAAGTCCTCCATCCTCCTTTCCCTCCCCTCCTCCAACTTACGACTGCCCTCCTCACACTTTCCCACTAGAGCAGCCACGCTCCCCCAACACCTGCCTACCAGGTATGGGACACACAAAGAGCGGCAAGGTGCCCTCCCTTTTGGCCCTGCCGTGCACACGGCCCTCTCAAAAGCACTCCCCTCCTCCTTTCCCTACCCTCCTCCAACTTACCACTGCCCTCCTCACACTTTCCCACTAGAGCAGTCACTCTCCTCCAACACCTGCCTACCACGCACAGGCCCACACGGGGACAACCATTGCGTCCACCCTTTTGGCCCTGCCATGCACACGGCTCTCCCCACAAGTCCTCCGTCCTCCTTTCCCTCACCTCCTCCAAATTACCACTGCCCTCCTCACACTTGCCCACCAGCCTTGCCATCCTCCTACAACCACTTCCGCACCACTCAAAACGGCCACAAGGCGGTGCAATGCCTCAACCCATGGCACTTTCAGATGCTTAGGCCACACTCAGAACAAGGGCCTAGCTCGTTTTCCTCCCCTCCTCCACCTTACAAATGCCCTCCTCACACTTTCCCACTAGAGCAGTCACTCTCCTCCAACACCTGCCTACCATGCACAGGTCCCAATGCCGAGCAGCAATACACCCACTTTTTTGGCCCTGCCATGCACACGGCTCTCCCACAAGCATTCCTTTCCTCATTCTCTTCTCCTACTCCAGCTTACGACTGCCCTCCTCATACTTGCCCATCATTGTTGCCACCCTCCTCCAACACCTTCCTCACCATTCAAAGTGGCTACAAGGCGGCACAATGCCTCAGCCCACGGCACCTTCACATTGCTAGGCCACACTCACAACAAGTGCCTAGCTCGCCTTCCTCCTCTCCTCCAACCTATGCCAGATCTCCTCACACTTGCCCACTCGAGCAGCCACTCTCCTCACACACCTGCCTGTCAAGAACAGCCACCACAACCAGCACCAATGGAACAACCTAGTTGTGCTTAGCATGCATTTCCCTGCCTCAGAAGCACTTCCCTCCTCGCCTTCCTCCCCTCCTCCCACTTATGCTGGTCCTCAGGCACAGTTTCTGCCCTGAGCAGCCACTCTCCTCCATCACCTGCGTACCAAGAACAGTCACCACAACGAGCAACAATGCACCCACCCTTTTGGCCTTAGGATGCATACTGCTGCCCCACAAGCACTTCCCTCCTCGCCTTCCTCCTCTCCTCCAACTTACGCCAGCCCTCCTCACACTTGGCTGCTACAACCCCCACCCTCTTCCAACCACTTCCTACCATACAAAAATGGCCACAGGGAGGAGCAATGGCTCAACCCTTTGCACCTTACCATGCTTAGGGCACACGCACAGCAAGTGCCTAGCTCACCTTCCTCCACTCCTCTAACTTATGCCAGCCCTCCTCACTGTTTCTGATTAGAGTAGCCACTCTCCTAACACACCTGCCTGTCAAGAACAGCCACCACAACCAGCACCAATGGAACAACCTAGTTTCGCTTAGCATGTCTCCTGCTGCCCCACAAGCACTTCCCTCCTCGCCTTCCTCTCTTCCTCCAACTTACGGCAGCCCTCCTCACACTTGCCCACTAGAACACCCACCCTCCTCCAACCCCTTCCTACCACACAAAACGGCCACAGGGAGGCGCAGACAGTCCATAGGCTGGTGCTAGTGCACTCCAAAACACATCTCATTGCACTGCCAACACCCTGGGCTCACTCTGAGCACTGTCCAGGAGCACAGAAACATGCCAGCACTGTTGATGACTCTGATCCCTGTCCCGCTGGGTCTGCTTGCTGCCCAAAATGAGCACAACCAGCGCAGAGTCAGGAGTCCCCATGTGGAGCCACAGCCACTCGCTCTGCAGAGCAGCACTGCCCGCCCAGGGCCCTGCAGGGAGCACAGGGGAGGGTGTAGGAATGGCCAACCAAGCTAGCATGGACTCCCTGACCTGGGGAAAGGCTCTCTGGGCAGCAGGGACATCCCAGGAGCAAAGCAGGGCAGCAGTCAGAGATGGAAAAGGAGAACGAGAATCAGGTTCCTCTGAGCACCAGCTTGGGGCAGGTGCTTCTGTCCCTGGGGCAGCAGGAGCTGTGGAAGGGCTGCAGGGCCAGGGCTGTGATGCTGTGCTGGGCAGCAGGGTGGGCATGGAGGGGCTGCAGGCAGACAGGGAGGGGGATCTC